>NC_143174.1:17285227-17588257 GCF_047325235.1 Durio zibethinus
AAGAATCACACAAAATGGATTAAGATCCAAAGATTTTTCTTTTTTCATTTTTGACTTTTATTATTGAGCTAATAAATAAATAACTTAAGAAAAACCATTCATTCTCTTTTTCTTTTTGCTAATTTTGGACACAAATCAAATGAATCGAACTACATAAAAGAAGAAACTTTACTGAAACTATTTTTTTCTTTTTTGTTCATTTTTTAAACACCAAGGATTGTTTTTCTTAATGATTATTTTCTTTTCTTTTATTAAAAGAAATAACACAAACTATCAAATTAACAAAAAACAAATAAGAAAAGTAAATGGTGCTTCTTCATGTGACTTATTCAGGTTAATTATTATGGAAATGGTGCAACATGGCTCTACCTTAGGCTGGCTCCCTGAAGTTCACTTTATGATAGGTTGGAAATTGATGCATCTAAAGGTTCTCAAATTGTTTCTCACATCATCGTCTATCATATATTAATATGGCATCTTAATCTTCACCTATTATAGGTTATAAGCAAAAAAGGTTCAATCTGAATGGGAGTATTTTACTAGCCATTACGGAGGTTTACACCTCATAAGGGCGCAGCTACTTTACTTCCTCTTGAATAGGGTTAGAGTCCAGGTATAGAATTTATGCATGTAATGTAAATATGAGTGTGCGCGAAGAAATAAACAAACCTTTGACATTTTCTTAAACTACCTTTATCTTAAATGCCCCACAAATATTAAGAATAAAATAAAGTACAACAATATATAATAAATGACATAATTAAAATATGCATTAAATGTAAAATACACACATTTTTTTTGCATTTTTTAAAATTTTTTTACTTTTCATTTTTTTAGGATAACATGAAAATTAAAATCAAAACATTTTTTCAATTTTCAATTTTTTTTTCAAAATTTTCATCTTTTAAGAAAACAAAAAAAATCAAAATTAATGAATTAAGATTAAACATTAATTAGGATCATTAAACCAAAATTTAAGGTAATATGCAATTAATATATAGCTAACTCTCTAAAAATGTGTTCCTAGTAGAGTTACTAAGTTGTCGTGATGTTTTAGGACTTAGGGGTGAGTGGCCTGAAAGCCAGACGAAAGGGAAGATTTGGAAAAACAGGGGTTAAAAATTTTTTTTTTTTCATAAAAATCAAAACAATGAGTCTTTACTAATATTTTTTAAGGTGTGATTGGATGTTAAAAATTTTATCCTTTTAATAAAACATTTTAAAATAAGTTTAAAAGTTTTATAAAAAGAACAAATTTATGGTCTGCAAAATTAGAGTGAGTCTTGGATTTGATTACGCATAGAGAAGAATTAGCACCCCACAATGCCTGTCGAAGACAATACCAACTGATTGCATGTTATCTTTTAATTTTGGTTAAAATGGTCCTATTTTACTTAATATTTAAAATTAATTCATTTTCTTCTTTTCTCTATTTTTTTTTTAGAAATAAAAACAAATTGAAATTTTATAAAAAAAAACTCTATTTTTTTTTTTTTACATTTTGGATCAAGATGAAAATACCTTAAATATCGAAATACTTCGTTCACACTCCTATCATTAAGTAGAGCTTACAAATATTTTTAATTTAAAGGTTTTTAAATTGCCCTACAAAACTGAAATAACAACTCTCATTGATAATAATTATTGAGAGTACCTCTATGGTTAGGTAAGATTTTGATGACTATATTTATTAGAGATACTATCTTATTTTAAAATATTTTACTTTGAAAATCAATTTTTGAAAATAAATGCATAAGATTCATGATAATATAATATAAATGACAAAGTATGAATGAATGATAATATAGAAATGCATGTGATGATAAGATAAAATGAAAAGCAAATGCATGATTAGTTTAGGGTTTGAGGGTTGGTTTGAGGTTTAAGGTTTAGCATTAGGGTTAGGGTTTTATTTTAGGGTTTCAATTTAGGGTTTGAAGTTTAAGATTTAAGGTTTACGGTTTAGTGTTAGGTTTTAGGGTTTTATAAAATTTTGGTAATCTAGGGTTTGATGGTAGATTTCAGGTTTCAAGTTTGGGGTTTTAATTTTTTTTTTTTTTGGGTTTTATGGAAGTGGATATAAAATAAATACTAATTACAAAAATACAATTCATGAATGCATGTGCCAAAAAAATGACCTTGAAAAATAATTACAAACCAAGGTTTTTTTAAAATTAATATCACAAGCATATAATGCATGAAAATTTAAGACCAAAATGGATCAAACATAAAAAACTTTGAATTTGGTTTGAATGTTCTACCATTGTTCATCATTAAATTCAACCAAACAATTTAAAAAAACCGCCAAAAACAACTATCAAATAACATTTTTTAATGAAACTTTTGTTCAAACAATAAATGTTGGATTTTTACAACTATTAAACTAAATGAAAAGATCATTTTCTCCCTTTGTGCAAAATTTTTGGTATTTAGGTCATTTTTTTAGAAATCAATGTTCTTGTATTCATTTTTGAGATTTCAAAGCATCAAAAATCATTATATATTATAAAATTGAGATTTGAAAATATTCATAAAAATTCGATTTCAGGAATGTGAAATTATAAAATTATCCCTAAGGGATATTTGGTAATTTCACACCTCCTAGGGTACTATTATGATTTCAAATGCACTAAAAATCATCAAATATTATAAAATCTTGATATGAAAAGTTTCATGAAAAATTGACCACAGGAAGTCAAATTTTGAAATGACCCTTAAGGGGTATTTTGGTAATTTCACATCTCTCAAGGTACAATCAAGGTTTTCAAAATTTTAAAAATTATCAAATAATATCTAACAATGATCTGGAGTGTTTTACGAAATTTTAACCTCGAAAAAATCAAATTATGAAAATACCCCTAAGGATATTTTTATAATTTCACACCTCTCAAGGTGTGATATGGGTTTTCAATACATCAAAAATCATTAAAAAAATTTTAATTATGATCTGAAAGTTTTGAAGAAAATTTGACTTTGAAAAAACCAAATTACAAAAATATCCATGCTGGTGTTTTGGTAATTTTATACTTCCTAAGGTAAAATCAACTTTTTAGTACTTTAAAAATCACAAATTTTCATCTCAATCCACATTTATTCCAACTTGATTGTGAATTTTGAATGTTGACATGGTTCTACTCGTTTTGACCAAGTTTGATCAATTTTGACTAAGTTTGATTTTGTTTGACAAGTTTGATAAGATTTGACCATAGTTGAATTTAGGGTATTTGGGTCAAATTGGTTGAAATTTCAATTTGAAAAACATGTCAAAATTAAAAGCTTCACAAATGGTCGATATTTTACTCAGACAAAATTAGGTATCTATACCCCTACAATGTTCATCTAAAGAACAATACCAATTAATTTCATGTTATCCAAAGCTGTAAAAACATTATCAAGTAGTTAATTATAAAAAATTGTTCTTAAATTATTCCAATATATTGATAACAATTTAAGCATATTTTTTCACCTTAAGAATATTCAAGGAGATTATTTGTCATGAAAAAAAAGGCTCTATCATAAGATTTATTAATATTTAAAAAAGAACTTTATTCATGAAAATTTAATTTTTATAGGAATATTTGATATTAGAATATTTTTCTAGATTCTTCAATATATTGGTAAAATTTAAAAAGAATTCCTTACTTAGAAGTTTACATATAAATTGCTATTTGCAACATTATAGTAATTCTATCATGGGGAGATTTAGAACTTAATTTTCATGGAATAAAAATATATGATAAATCAATACCATTCGATTATTCAAAAACAATTTAAAAATTCTTTTAATATGTTAGTAAGATTTTTATAAAAAAAACCCTCTAATATATAGGTAGGAATCTACAAAAGTTATTTTTTCCAAACATTATATTTTTAAAAGCCATTAAGATTTTTCAATATGTTGGTAAAACCTTATTTACACTTTTTTTAAAGAAAATAAAAAAAGCTTCTAATATGTTGGTAATGCCTTTTTTTTAAAAAAAAATTATTTTTCTTAAAACCACAAAACTTTCCAATATGTTGGTAAGGTTATATTTTCAAAATCAATTTATTTTTCAAAAATCATATTTTAAAAATTTAAAACCTTTTAATATGTGGGTAAGATTTTTTATTTTTTCAAAACTAATTTTAAATTTTATTGTTAAATTTTCAAAACCTTTTAATACGTTGGTAAATTTTTTAATTTTTATTTCCAAAAATCACATTTTGCTCTCCAATATGTTGTAAAGTTTTAATTTTTCAAAAGAAAAAGATCATTTTAAAATTACAAAAGCTTCCAAAATGTTGGTAAGTTTTATTTTTGTATTTTGTAAAAATTATTTTAAGAAAAAATTATTCTTAAATAAATAAATAAAATAAAATACCTATATTTCCCTTCTAGCTTGGCTCAAGGATCAATTCAGTGTGACTCAAGACTGATTTAGAATCTTATGAACTTGGTGGTGTGACTTAGCTCAATGGCTTGACAACAACTTAAGAATTGGGTCATTACTTAAGGTGTTACGAGTCCTGTCAGGTTCTGAAATGGTAGGCGAATCCTAAGCAGTTTACATTCCTCAAAAAGGAGTTGTTTTAGATTATTATAAAATGTAAAAAAAATTCTTTAGTTTTCCTTTCATTATTTCTCTTTCTTCCCCCAAATCTTCCCTCTCTCTTAAAGACATTTTTTCATCGATCAAAAAATTCAAAATTTGCTAGAAAATTCAAATATTGGTTGGAAAAGTCATTGAAAGCTAGGAATGCTGTCGAAAAAAATGCTGAAAACTAGAAAACTTGCCAAAATCTAAAAAGCTCGTTGGAATTTTCATCTAAAAATTCAAACTTCACAAAAAAATTATGTCGGAATCTTAAAATCTCATCACAAAATTCAAACTTGTCGGAATCTACAAAATTTTTTAGAAAAATTTCCAGAAAATGCCAAAAATCCTCATATTTGATTCCAACCTCTTGGATCTTTTAATTTCCTAGGATTGAACTAAACAACTCTCCAAGCCAAAAATCAATTCCCAAAAAATAAATTACTCCAAATTTAATTTTATTGCCTTGACTCAATTCTTTCTTGAATTTTTATGTAATTGTTGTGTCCTTGGTTGATTAATACTTGGGCAATTATTAGGGTTTAATTACCATAAGAATAGAACTCTAATTTGAAAAAGGATTAACTTAAGAAAAAATTACATTATCACTTACCCCTTTTACACAAAAATCAATCAAAGAAATTAAAATAACTTTGAGTTCTATCATCTATTTCACCTAATCACATATGGTCTTACATTTTTTTAAAAAATTATAATAACAAATAAAATGAGATAAACACAAAATAAGAATTAAACAAATAAAAGATAATAAAAACAAAGATACATAACTAAAGTTATAATAAAAATAAATAACTAATAAAATATAAACAATAACTAATAAAAGAAATATAAACATAAAAGATAAATAATAAAATAAATAACTAATAAAGATGAAAAGGAAAAACAAAATTAATAAAAAATGAATTTAATCTAAATTAAACCAAAAAATTAAATTGTACTTCAAATAAAATGGCTTGTCTTGAAATCTAATAGCAAGCCCTTTAGTTCAGATTTCGGAGTATGAAAGACCCTAAACAAAATTGTGTGTCTACAATTATTAGTTCAGATTTTGAATTAGTTAGAAATTTTGGTGGAATTTGATTCAAGAAGTTGAAACAAGAAATTAAAGGTTTCTAGAAAAGATTTATTTTAGAGATTAGAGTACAATGGAATTAGAGGTGGAATTTGGAATTTCTAGAAAATTTTGGTATTTTTTTACTTTGGTTGAATTTTTCGATGAATTTTTTGGTGAAGGTTGAAGTTTCTGATGAAATTTGAATTTTTTAATTAAAGTTTACAGTTTTCGATGTCGAGTTCTAGGTTTGTTACTGGATTATGCATTTCTTTTAAGTTTTTTATCACAAAGGTTCATTAACTGAGAGAGAAGTTAGGTGAAGAGAGAGAAGGAAACCAAAAAGTGAAGAAAAAAGGATTTGGGTTATTTAGAGTGTAACAAAATGACAACGTTTGGGGATGCAAATTTTGGAGCTAACTAATGTGTGAAATCAAAGACCCACAAGCTGACTTATTTATCAACCGAACCAACCCAATTGATAGATTTTTTTATTTTATTTTTTTATCATTTAGTTTATTTATTTGATTTATTATTTATTTATTTAACTTTTTTTTTCAAATTTTTAGTTATTTTATTTAGTTGATTTATTTGTATTTCTAACTTCTTTTCTTTGTTTTGTTTATTTGTTATGATATTTATTTTTGAAATATAAATTTGTCAAAAAGGTCACATGATTATTTGATATTGTGAAATAAGATTCTTTGATGATGAGATTAGGAAGGAAACATAAAAGTGATCACTAGAGAATTCCTAGGCAAAATTTTTTTTCAATTTAATTTCATCAAGCATGTTGTTGACACCTAATTTTGTCTAAGATATTTTATTATTTTAACCTATGCTTAATTTTGTAATTGGGTCTTGATCATAATTTTTTGGGTCTATTGCATGATCTATTTTTAATTCTCAAGGATGACGTCCAATATGTACCCCATAGCGAGGCCCATTGTGTACCCCATAGCGAGGCCCATTGCATAAGTCGAATGAGTACCCAAAATGGCCGAATAAAAGGCCTGATAAAAACTCATCCTCAAAAGGCCCATTGTTGGCCACTAAACAAATATATATATATACGTAATTAATAATAATAATAATAATAAAATAATAATAATAATATTATTATTATTATTAAAAGTTTAAAAATTTAAAAACTAATAAATGAATAAATATAAAATAAAAATAAAAATAAAAAGGATTGACCCAAACAAATAAATAGAAATTCCAAAGCCCAAAACAAGGAAAAATGAAGAATAAAAATAAAGCAAGTCCAAACAAAATGGAATTCAAGATAAAAAAAACAAAAGCCCATCAAACACGTTAAAAATTGAAAAGGTCCGTTTGGTATTAGATGTTTCTATATGAAGAGGGTTGCAGTCAAAAGAAACCATAAAAGAGGACATGAAGATGTGGGAATATGGGATAATGGCGAAAGGACATGTTTGTGTGTAGCAAAACATGGGTGGAGAAGAGGTTAGGTATTATGGTCAGGCCCTGGTGTCCTTCAGTCCTACCATGACTGACCCTGAGCTAAGCAATAAATGAAACCTTATGGCCAAGATAGTGGTTATGAAGCTGTGCACAGGCATTTGCAGCACAGGAATATATTGTTGATATTGTGTGCAGGTTGTGTAAGTCTTAGGCCCCAAGGATGCACGGACAAGTGCGAGCCAGTGGGCGAGATCCTTGAAGCCAAATAAATAGTCAGTTGCTATCAATCAAAGCCATATATGGGCACTTTCGAGTCAGTTGATAAAGCAACGAGTGGAAAGCCAGAATTATGGTGGCTAAGAGGAAGGTCACTAGACCTTGAGTTGGTTGAAGAAAGGCTTTGAGATGGCTGGAGAGAAAAGTGTCCCTATTTCAGACGGTCTTATTATTTCTGGTAGGATGGTCGAAAAAGCTCTTACGCTCTTTATAGGGGGATGACTAGTGTCAGCTCTCCACCACTTTTTTGGCTAGTGGGTAGATAGGTGCCTAGTTGTCTAGATGGGCGGATATCGTTAGGTCACAAATGTGGCACAATGTCTCTTCGAGTCATGGTAAACCTAGGGACTGTCAAAGCTGACGGGCATTATATTACGCCTTTACATAAAGCCATGAGGTTAGAAGCTAGCATTCACTATGCCTCTCAATTTTTTTTCTTTGAACCAAAAGGATCATGAGATGGTGTTTATGTAGGAAGGGCACCATCGAGCTTAAGGAATGAACGGGCTAGCAAATAGGTACGTTATTAAACTCTTATGGCCAATTGGTAGAGGTGTGCTAAGGATGGATAGCACACTCGAGTTCTCTAAGGTAGGACAAGCATAATGTTAAGTGTCTATTAGGTGTGTGGGTAACCTAGAATGAGGCTAAGGGCTGAGGCCTTGAGATATGAGTTTCATGGGATGAGACAAGCCTGGTGTGGTTCCAAGTTGGATGCTGACAAGCATCTAAGTGTGCTTTCAGGTTCTAGGCATGAGAGCTTATGGATGATTTGGGCGAGCATGGTGTTAGGTTCTCATCATGCCATATTGAGGTAATGTTATGAGAACCAAGGCTATGCACCTTTATGAGCCAGGTGGGTGAGTGCTCGAGACCTTAATGCTTATGGGTAGAGATGGATGCTCGTGGCTAACTTGAAAATCATAGGTTGATTATGATGATGAGAGGTGGGTTCTTTTCTACTGAGTTTGAGAATGTTGTGTGCAACTTTATGAGATTCAAGCCAAGAGGGGCTTACTAGTATGCGACTTAAAGGATTAGAAATGATTTGTCCTTGGAGAAATGGACTCGAGAAAGGCTGACCTCAATTAAGAATAGTTTTAATGCTATACAGACATGTGGTTTTGGTCTAAAGAATGCGTGGCTTGTGACATTTTGGTATTAGAGCCTAGTTTGGCTTAGTGGTAGGACTAAAATGCCCTAGGTGTGCGTATGATACAGAGAAATTGAGTCGATGCTAAGGTCAAAGAGAGCTATTGATATGAGAATATGATTTTGGAGATATATGGGTTCAAGAATGAGCTATCGAGGTAATACATAGGAAAAATTGGCCTAAGTGCAAGGCATACGAGTAGGCTCTTAGATGCCAAGTGAAAGGTAAAGGAGTCTAAACTTTTCTAATGAACGATGTTGGTTCATGCAGGTATGTGATGACTTTCAAATGGGAAAATCCGTGTGGAGATCAAAATGTGAAAAGGGGTTGCACTTTGAAATGGTGTTTGAGTAAGGCTATGTGGGTCGAGATGTATGTGGTCCTGAAGGACATGAGTTAAGTTGATTGAGAGTAGTTACTAACGTGTGCACTTGTTGTATGGTGCAGGTGCCCTAGCGAAGATACGAGCTGAATAGTGTAGAGGCTGAAGAGTTGGAGTTGGCTAATGATTGAAGCCTTGAGTTTATATAGGTCAACAGACTATGAGTTCTCATGGTTAGAGGATCATGAGAATGTGTTGGTTAGTGGACCATGCTTTATGTTGGCTAAGAAAAAAAGCCTTGTAAGATGTGATGGTCAATGAGCCACGACAATGTGCGATTCAGTGAAACAAACAAACGAGAATTGGCTAGTTGATAAGGCCTTACGAGTTATGTTTGTCAGAGGACTAATGGAGTTGAGTAAGTCGATGGAATTGGCATTTGGGTGGCATCTAATTAATGGATTGGGAAAGTTTAAGCATAGAATAATTGAAGTCGATTAGGATTTGAGTAGATGCTGGCCAATGGGATGGCTCTAAGTCCGAATAGGTCAGTAGACCTCGAGTATCAATGGGTTAGTGAACCTTAAGATTGAGCCAGTTAGGAGACCTTGTGTTTAGAGTTGGATTAGTAGATTCTTGAGCATTGAGTGGGCTTTGAAATGCCCTAAGAGCTATGCTAGAGTTAAGGTAGACAAGTTATGAAACCATCGTGGAGATATCGTTGTGTGTAGTGTCAAGCTGAGTTTGAGTAAAATTAGGGGAAACTTGAGATTCCTTGTGGAACTAAGCCAAAGTAGTGGAGCCTACGAGTTTATTGAGCATGAGTTGAGATTGAAATAGTGAACGTTAAGGTGCCACCATGAGGGCGCTTGACCAAAGGGCTACACCTAGAAAGGTGACCTTGAAGGGGCTAAAAGGACCCAAGTTATGAGATGACCAAAATGTTTGAATGCCATATATTAGGATCTATTATGGGTGGTGCCATATAAGTGCAGTTGACCTAATCATCACATTCAGAGGGCGCATCGAAGAGTCGGTGTCACAAGTGTGTGGTTGGTGTGATGGGTTACATTTAACAGGGCACACTAATGTGTGGCAAAGCGGGTGGTCATTCATTTGACTGAGGGTCATGATCAATGAAGGTGCCTTGAGGTCACAACATGATAAGATTATTGAGGAAGCCGTGTAGTGGCATATATGAATAATTGAGATAAAATCTGGTGGTTAGATTTGAATCTACATAGAAGTGCAGTGGAGTTGGGATGAGAACCATCTACATCGACAATGAATGAGTACTATAGACAGTGCCTCATGTGATGGGATCTTGACCAATCCTTGAGGGCACAAGGGAGAGACATATGAGAAAATGTCAACTATGTGCAACAAGAGAGTTAGGTGTGGTCTTAGCATAGATGAGGACATTGACATAGTAAGTGGGGGAGAATGTCATGGTCAAGCCCTGGTTTGCCTTAGTCCGACCATGACTAACCTTGAGCTGAGCAGCGGACAAGACCTTATGGTTGGAACAGTGGTCCTAAAGTTGTACGCGGGCATTTTAAGCACAGGAACATGTTGTTGATATTGTGTATGGCCAGCGTGAGCCCTAGGCCCTAATATGCACGAGCAAATGTGTGTTAGTGGATGGGCACCCTGAAGCCAAGTAGCCAATTGGGTGCTATCGATCAAAGTTGTATGTGGGCACCATCGAGTGGGTTGGTGAAGCAATGAGTAAAATGCCATAATTAAAGTGGCCAAGAGAAAGGTCACTATCATAATTATACGAATTACATAAAATGACAGTCTAAATTTAACATTGTACGTAATTAAATACAACTAATACCATACAACGTACATAAACACCATTCAGCAAACCATTCAGCATAACATTCAGCATACAATTCAATGTACAATTCAGCATACCAATATCATACAATACCATTCAGTAAAATAATATTACACAACAAGGTTCAGCAAACCACAATATTTAAAGAAAACTACACAAAAATAGCATACATGCATTGAAAGGTGCTTAGACAACTATGCATACAGTGAAATTAATAAAAATATATAAACACATATGTAAATAGTAAGGAACTGAAAACAAAAATAGCTTTATCGAATAATATAAATAATACAATAAATAAAAAAAATAAAGACATATCGATAAACAGAGAGGTTTGCACTATTGATTTGTTGAAGGTCGGTGGTGACGATAGGGATAAAAAAATCAAAGGTCTTATAGAAATATGTTTATGGGTTTGGTTTGGTTGATTAATGCAGCTTTTAATCATTTTTTGTACTAACAATTTGTGATTCTAACGTTCAGGACAAGGGAATGAATATAAAAATTGTTATTAAAGGCGTTTTTCTAGAAAAAATACCTTCAATAATTATATACAAAAATTAAAACAAATTAATGAAGGTATTTTCCTAGAATAAACGCTTTCACTAACTATCTTAAAATTTGAGTACTAGTATATTGAATGCTTTTTCAATAGAAGATGTTTTTAATAATTCCAAAATTTTTTAAACAGAAATTATTAAAGGCGTTTGTTATCAAAAAAACGTCTTCAATAATTATGTACAAAATTTAAATGAAATTATTAAAGGTATTTTTCTAGAATAAACACCTTCACTAACCTTTTAAAATTTGAGTAACGGTATATTGAAGGTGTTTTTCACTAGAAGCCGCCTTTAATAATCCCAAAACTTTTTAGAAAAAAATTATTGAAGGCATTTGTTATAAAAAAAAAAACCTTCAATAATTATGTACAAAATTTAAAAGAAATTATTGAAGGTATTTTTCAGTAAAAGACGCCTTTAATAATCTCAAAATTTTTTAAAGGAAAATTATTGAAGGCATTTGTTATCAAAAAATGCCTTCAATAATTATGTGTAAAATTTAAAACGAATTATTAAAGGTATTTTTCTGGAATAAATGCCTTCACTAACCATCTTAAAATTTGAATACGGGTATATTGAAAGCGTTTTTCACTAGAAGATGCTTTTAATAATCCTAAGAATTTTTAGAAAGAAATTATTAAAGGCGTTTATTATAAAAAAAAAACCTTTAATAATTATGTATAAAATTTAAAAAGAATTATTGAAGGTATTTTGCTAGAATAAATGCCTTTACTAACCATCTTCAAATTTGAGTACTGGTATATTTAAGGCATTTTTCACTAGAAGACACATTTAATAATCTCAAAAATTTTTAAAATGAAATTATTTAAGGTGTTTCTTCTTAAAAAATGCCTTCAATAATTATGTACATAAATTAAATAGAATTAGTGAAGCCATTTTTCTAGAATAAATGCCTTCACTAACCGTAAAAAAATTTAAGTTGTAGAATATTGAAGGTGTTTTTCACTGAAAGACACATTTAATAATACCAAAAGTTTTAATAGAAAATTGTTAAATATGTTTCTTCTCAAAAAATGCCTACAATAATTATGTGCATAAATTAAAAGGAATTGATGAAGGTATTTTTCTACAATAAATACCTTCACTAACCGTCTTAAAATTTGAGCAATGAAATATTGAAGGCGTTTTGCACTAAAAGATGCCTTTAATAAATTCCTTCAAAAAATAAAATGAATTAGTCAAGGCATTTTTTTGGAATAAACGCCTTCAATAACCCCTTAAAATTTTAATAATATAATATTGAAGGCATTTTTAACAGAAGATGCCTTTAATAATCTCAAACAATTTTTAAAAGAAAATTATTGAAAGCGTTTTTAGTATAAAACTGTCTTCACTGATATTCATAGATAAAAAGAGGGAATTATTAAAGGCGTATTATGCAAAAAATACCTTCAATAAATACACCATAAAAATTAGATGAAATTAGTGAAGGCATTTTTGTGGCGTAAATGCCTTTAATAATCTCAAACAATTCTAGTACAACTCTATTGAAAACGCCTATAATATATTCAAAAATATTTAGGAGAAAATTATTGAAGGCGTTTTACTTAGTAAACACCTTCCATAATCTGATCCAATAAAAATTTTCCTAAACTGAGCATACCCAATCACCAACTTCAAGCTTCATCTTCATTATTTTACTATTTCTCTTTCCAGACCAAGTACAATTTACTTTCTTTTTTCCTTTAGCTTTTAGTATTTGAGCATTGTCTTTTAGAACCTTATTTTGACTATTCATTACTTATTTACTTTAGCTTTTATTTCATTCAACTATTCCTTCAGTGCAATTCATGATTTTTTTTTAGTTTAAATAATTTTCTCCAAAACCCACCGTATTTCAACCCCAACTACAAATACTCTTGGGTACTATCTACATTAGCAGTAGAGTTTTAACATTTATAATATCAGTAGCTGATTAATACTTCACAACAAGAAGTTTTTATTTTTTGTAAGTACTGATTTTGTTATTATCTTTTGTTTAAAACATAGTAAACTTAAGTATTGTACATGTTCGTTTTCATATAAATTATTTATATACATTTGGTCTGATAACGTAGCAAATACTAAATGGATAAGAGTTGGATGCAAAAGTCAAGATTAAGTCAAGAGTACAGAGATAGAGTGAAAATTATTTTTAATTTTGCATTTGAGAATACAAATGAAGATAATATGATATTATGCTCATGTGTGAAGTGTTCTAATATCGAGTGGCAAATAGGTCAAGTTGTTTTTGAATATTTAATTTGTATTGAATTTCTCCCGGGATATGTTAATTGATATTTTAATGGAGAGTCTGTATCGTCAAGGTCTTCCACTAGAGTTTCTTCAACTTCAAGGGCTTTCCAACACTAACATGATCCTTTTATAGCATATGACATTGAAGGCACGTTGCGAGATGGTTTTAACATTCATAACCAATATTTTCATAATCTTTCTCCTAAAAATGAAAGATTTAATCAGTCAAATGTTGAAATGAATTAATTTGGTGAACCTGGGATAGGTGTATGTGACCAATAACCTATAAGAGAAGCATCAAAGTTTTATAGGTTGCTTGAGGATATAAATGAAGAACTTTATGAGGGATAGAAGCATTTAAGGTTATCTTTCAGTGTTTATCTTTTTCAATTGAAATGCTTATGTGCATGGATGAAAAACTCTTTGACTTTATTATTAGAGTTTATGAAAAAAATGTTTTCTTTTGCAAAAGTCCCTGAATCTTATAAAGAATCAAAGAATATGATCAAGGATTTAGGTATTAGATATGAGAAAATTCATAGTTGTTCCAATGATTGCATGTTGTATTAGGGTTATAAAAAAATAAAAAATCTTGTCATTTGTGTGGTATTTCTCATTTGGTGGATAAAAACTCCGATGAAAGGTTGAATGAGGATGGTGATGAGGTCTGTATATAAAAAAAAAAGCATGTTAAGGTTTTACACTATTTTTCATTAATACCAAGACTTTAACGACTCTTTATGTCTTTCAAAATTGTAAATTCAATGAGGCGGCATCATAAGAAATGGACGGATGATGGATCATTGAGGCATCTTGCAGATTCTTTGGCATGGGAATAATTTCATTCTAGGTTTTCAGACTTTGCATTTGATTCTCAAAATGTTATACTTGGACTAGCATCTGATGGATTCAACCCGTTCAAAATGATAAGTACTTCTTATAGTACTTGGCCAATTCTATTGATTATTTACAATTTGCCAACACGGATTGCTATGAAGCAATAGTCATTTATATTGTCTATGATAATTCTTGAGAAAAAAGGTCCAAGTAATGATATAGACAAAAATTTACAACATTTTATTAAAGAGTTAAAGTAGCTATGAAAAGGAGTTGAGACCTATGATGCATATGAAAATAAAACTTCAATGTGCGTGTTACTTTATTATGGACTATTAACAATTTTTCTACTTATACGAATTTATCTAGTTGGAGTACAAAAGGTGGTTATTGTTGTCTATGTTGTGCTGCACAGATATGTTCAAAGTTGTTACCTAATAGTAGAAAGTTCTGTTATATGGGACATCATCGATGGTTAGATGATAATCATCGATTTAGATTTCAAAAATATCTCTTTGATAGAACTAAAGAGTTAAGGAGATCGCCTTTACTCATTAGTGGGTCTAATATCTTGTCAAAGTTAAAAGATATCAATTTCACTTATGAAAAAATGACTCAATCAAAGAAAATAGTGAGGGACTTCTTTAAAAGTGTCTGATCTCATATATGTAAGTTGGTGATACTGATACTGAAGTTGATGATCTTGATGTTCAAAGTGATAAAAAAAATGATGAAAAAGATGACCCAAATGAGTTTGAATTTGTAAGAAAAGAAGTACCTTTTTTTAGTTATCTTATTAGGAATATAATTTATTTTGCCATAACTTTGATTTGATGCATATAGAGAATAATGTTTGTAAAAATTTATTGGGACAATTCTCAATGTTAATAGAAGATCAAATGATGACTTAAAGAGTCAGCTTGACCTAGTTGATATGGGGATTCACCTTGACCTTTATCCGAAGTTGCTTCCTAATGGCAAATATCGATTGTCTGCTACTTGTTTTGGGATTTCTAAAGTTGAAAAAGATGTATTTTGCAAAGTTTTAAAAAATGTCAAAGTTTCGGATGGCTATGCATCAAATATATTGAAATGTGTGAATCTGAAGGAGTGAAAACTTTCTTCATTGAAGTCACATGATTATCACATTTTGATACAAGACTTACTTTCAATTGCTTTATGTTCATCAATGTCAAAGCAAGTCACTTCTGTGGTAATTGAATTAAGTAACATATTTAAATCTCTATGTAGGAAATGTATGAATGTGAAAAAGCTTGACAAACTTCAAGATCGAGCTGCGATTACTTTATGCCATTTAAAGAAGATTTTTCCTCCTAACTTCTTCACTATTATGATGTATTTAGTTATCCACCTTCCATATGAAACAAAAGTCAATAAGCTAGTTTATTATCGATGGATGTATCCTATCGAAAGGTATTATTTGTTAATAGATTGATTACGTTTTTATTGATGATCATGCCATTCTACTTAAAAAGATATATGACTAATGTTTTATGCTATAGGTTTTTGGGGAGGTTAAAGTCTTATTATCATAACAAACACTATCCGAAAGGTTTTATTACTGAAGGATATTTAACAAAAGAGTGTATGACATTTTGTTCTCATTATTTGGAAAATATTGAAATGAGATTTAATAGACTATCAAGAAATGTTGGTATATAGCATACTGACTCTACCTACAGTTATCTTTTTCAAGGTTTTGGACAACCAATAGGCAAAGCTGAAATGGTGGAGTTAGACGATAAATCTTGGGGACAAGCACATTGATATATTTTTTTTCATTATGACTCAATTGAATCATTTTGCATGTAAGCTTTTTAGCAAAAAAATTATTCATTACATTAAGCATAATTTATTATCTTTTTTTTATTGTTAATACCTTATCATGATACTTTGTAGTGAGTATAGAAATAATTTGAGAGCTCTTGCACATTATCGATGATCAAGCCCTCGAGAGTTTAATAAATTATTCACCGAAAACTTTCATGAATGGTTAGGAGCAACTATAAGTAATGCCATACTTTCCATTATAAGAAATCTACATAGAATACTTACAGTATAACTAACATTAATAGCATATATATATTTATTCCACTTTTATAGGTTTGGATTGAAAGGCTTATTAGTAAAGAGGTGAAGTGTCTTTCACAAGGTCTAAACAGGATTATGAAATGATACAAAAGTTTCATCATCAATGGATTTAGATTTCACACTAAATCCCATGAGAGATTTAGAAGTACATAAAATTCAGAAGTTGTTGTGACTTCATCAACTACTAGCTATGCTAGTGTTAAGGACACAAACCCTTTAGAGGGAAATGTTGACTATTATGGCATGATTAATGACATCATTGAGTTAGATTATTATGGCAAGTGGAAAGTTATCTTATTTTAGTGTGATTGAGCTTATGTGAACAATGCGAAGGGTATTAAGAAAGATCAGTATAGATTTATACTTGTGAATTTTTCTCGATTAATTCACACTGAACAGTAACTCATTGATGAACCTTATGTTTTTTCATCTTAAGTCAAACAAGTTTTTTACTCTAAAGATCCCAAAGAATTGGGTTGGTTTGTTGTTCTTCGAAACACACCTAGAGCCTTATTTGATATGGGGTTAGATACCAGAGATGATGTTGAACATGAAACTGAATATTATTCTTTTGCTGAAAAAAACTTGGATGAAAGTATCTCTAGTACCTATGCTCAGTGGGTCTGCGAAGATGTTATTGACAGCATTTATGAACCATGAAATGGTGCATCTATATTTTGTAATTCGAGTGTTTAAGACATAATGTAGTAAATGATTGGATGTAATTAATGTCGCATTTGCTATTGTATATTTATTGTATTCTAAATCATACATTATCTTTTGATTTAATTAAATCGATATGTTCTTTATATATCACAAGTTTTGATTTCTTAACTTCTCAATATCTTTACATATGTTCTAAACTAATATCTTTTTTATATTCATTTTTATGATGTAGGTAAGCTATAATGTGGAGGAGTAGGTTAAAAGGAATACATATAAGAGATATTAGTTCAGATATGTCTGCTTCATCTGTTGATATTGGTTATGGACTAAATCCTTTGAATGTGAATGAACGTACTATCAAATCTAACTTAGTCACTTTTAACCCTTCAACTAATATTGGATTTGATAATACGGAAGGTCCAGGTTTAAATAGTATCCCGTCAATTGATTATGCTTAAAATTTAAATGCAGGTATCATATACCCCATATTTAGAATTCGAGTATAATGATAAAAATATTACCATTTTACAAATTTATTTTTTATTTGTTACAGTTGATAACAATGGTCAACGGAGGACTAAAGGCCAGACAACTTTGAAGAAATTGTTTGCACTATCTTCGAACGAGTGTATTATAATGTCTGCAAACTCTAACAAGCAACCAATTGATGAAAAGGTTCAACTGTTGGTTGGATTTCTAGGCATGCTTGCTTGTAATAGAATGAAATTGCCTATTCATTATGAAACATGGCTTAAAGTTCTAGAATAAGTTAAGGTCGGTGCTTTAAATTTTATTGAGATATTAATATAATTAATTACATATAAAAATATAATTATTTTACATTTTGTTTACTTCTTCAAATTTTTCTTATTGTATTATTATAGTCAAGATTTATACTTAAAATACCAACTTCATTTGTACTTAAGTCATTAGGAAGGAAATAAAAAGATTATAAGCATGATTTGAAGAATAAGTATTTCGATTGAAATACTACTGTAGAGGCGATGATGGAAAATCTACCCCATAATGTGATTAGGTGGTAATATGAACAATTAGTTAGATTTTGGTTCTCAAGAAAAGGAAATGTACTAATTTATAACTTTGTATAGTAGAATGAAATGATGAAAGTGTTTTATGCTTTAAGTTTGTAATATTTGTATTTCTATCATATACGTAATTATTTTTTATGATAGGAAAGAGAACATATTGAGATTGGTAGCAAAAAACAATAGAAATATAGCCACACAAGTGGATCAAAAAGTTTTGCAAGAAAGCAAAAAGAAATAGTAAACTTATGATTTTAAACTTATTCCAATGAATGAACTTTTTGTGCCGTTAAAAGGTAAATATATAAATTAACAATTATTGTTCTATTTTAATAGTTTTGATAGTTTCAATACATGATATTAAACTTATCGAAAGTTTTGAACTTAGTTGACATGGATGATATGTATGAAAAAGTTATTGTTTATGTATATTTAGATAAAAAAAATAAATTTGTTATTATTGTTGTATTTTAACAGTTTGGATAGCTTCAATACTTGATATTAAACTTGTCCGATTGATTGAACTTGGTTTTTACGATTGATATGGGGGAAAAAGTTGTCGTTTATGTCTATTTGGACTATTTTTGCATATAAAAGGCAAATATACAAATTAAACTTCTAGATGGCTTTTAACAAATTGAATGGCTTCAATCCATGATATTAAACTTATCCAAATAATTGAATTTGGTTTCCATGATCGATATCTGTGAAAGCCCAAAATGCTTTTATTGTTTACGTTTGTTTAAGACTATTGAGTTGTTAAAAGGCCAAAATATAAATACATGATATTAAAATTATTCAAAATTTTAATACTTGATTGACAGGCTTGATATGCATGAATAAGTTACGTTTGATATGTATCCTATCAAATAATATATGTTTTTGTATAGGAGAATGAGATGGGCGGTAAAATTGGACGTATAGAACTTTTTCGCTTAACACACATTAAAAAAAGGAATCTTACATGAATATCGAAACATAAGAAATTGTGATAATTTGTAGCATCTATTTTAACAGAAAGTAAATATTTACTCTTTTTAACATATTATCAATTAATCATTAAACTTGATACTTGTAAATGACAAATTTACAGGAGAAAGCGAAAGACAAAATGACTACTGAGATTGAAGTAGCATCTGATGGTTCTCTCAATATGCAAGAATTGAAAAATCGAATATTCATAGAAGTTGCTAGAAAAGAAAGGCATAGATGGGTCCAAGGCCTTGGATTGAGTCCAACACCTTTTACTTACTATGGACATAGCTCTCAGCAATTTATATTCTCAGCAAGTCAATCTTCGTAAGACATTTCAATATTAATAGTGGAGTTGCAAACTATGCAACAACGTTTTCAGCAAATGAAAGCAAAAAGAGAATAGGAGTGTGCCAAAATTGAGGAAGAACATGTTAGAATGGAGCAAGAGCGTGCAAAATTTTAACAATTGCATGATCGGTTTAATCATCTTATGAATTTTGTGCAACAATAATTTATAGGAATTGATCTCGGTGGTCCATCAACTCAGGTATTATATTTAGTAAATATTTATATTTTTTAATATAAAAAAAGCTTACAATGAAGTGTTAAAAATTATATGGTATTATTTAGTAGGTTCTTGAGCATGTTAGTGACTAAGGTGAAAAAATTTCTTCATCAATTGATAGCCTTCAAAATCTATGCAGTCATCAATTTCATATATTTTAATTTTTATTTTGTTAATGTATTAAAAATATTTGAATGTTATTATACTAATTATTAAACTTTGTGCTAATTAGATGCATATTTGAACTGAATTAAGTTTATATTAAATTCAATTTCTGAATTTAAGTTCGTATATGAAAATAATAAATATTAATAGGTATTTTTTATTTAAAAAAATACATTTCTTAATTTCGGGATGTTTGCGTTGAAAAATGTTGCTAAATGAATAATTTAGTGGCGTTTGTATCATAAAATGCCACTGAAAGTAGTGGCACTCTTACTAAAAAATGCTGCTAAAATAATGATATTTTTTTTATACAAACGCCACTAAAGCAATGGTGTTTTTCTTATAAAAATGTCACTAAATTAGCGGCGTCTCAAAGATATAAACGCCTTTAACATAGAGGCATTTTTAGATACAAACCTCATTAAAATAGCGGTATTTTCATATACAAACGCCATCAAAGTAATAACATTTTTCTCATAAAAACGTCACTAAATTAGTGGCATCTCAAATATACAAACGCCACTAATATAACGGCATTTTCAAATACAAATGCCGCTAATATTGCAACATTTTTACGAAAACGCTGTTATTTTTGGTAACGCATGTATAGCCGACATTCTAACTGATATTTTTTGTAAATGTCGTAAATCTTTTAGTGGCGTTTATAAATGTCGCTAAACATTAAAAAAAATGCCACTAAAAACCTAAACCCCTGTGATGTTAAAAAATTGGCTGCGGTTTGTTGCAAGTCCAAAATTTTTTAATTAGTAGTCATATGATATCAATCTTCCTATAAAATTTGAAAAAGTTAATGAGAAAAATAGCAAAAAGGCACACGAAAAAAGATTCGAGGATGTTACCATAAAATGTTAAAGAGTAAACCTCTAAAAGATTGCATGACAAAAATAGAACAAAAAAAAGATAAATTAAGTTTTTTTTTTTTTATAACCACACATAAAGAGAAAAATGCTTAATAAATACATTCCTTTTTAGCTTTTTTTTTTTAATAACCAATACAAGTATAAATGTGCACGATCCAATGTTAAAACTTAAAAGTTAATAAAAATAAAAGATTGATTCATGTACACTTGGTATTTATTAAAGTTCTTTAAAAGGTCCAAAGAAAATGAATAGCTAAAACTTATTATTTCTCCATGTAAAAATTGAGTTGCATATTGAAGCTAAGCTGATAATAATGATTAACTCCTAAATTAGTTTCTTCTTCAATTTTGTTTCTAGTTTATTAGTTAAAATTCAAGAACAATCAAGTAAAGCAAACAGAAATTTTGAATTGTTTTCTTTTGCTTGTTGAAACCAAGTCATCTATAATGCTTAACATCTAAATTGATAGAAGACAACCTGACCCTTTTGCTCATGAGTTCACCATCCTTTTTTACAGCTTTTGAAGCTTGTACATCCACAAGAAACCTTTCTTTGAAGCAGATGAAATTCACAAAGTGAAGGAAATTTTGGTAAAATAAATAAACTTCATTTCATGTTAAGAGTTCAATGATAGGAATGTTACTGGATGACAAAGCTATCACTCCAATCCTCGATCCTAGGGATAATATGTCATCTATAGAATTACTACATGTGCATGTATGGAAAACAAACCTAGATTTGTTCTCAACTTCATTGTAAAAAGGCAACCTCAATTCTTATTTTACGATCATGCCTGCATAAAAGAAACATTCAAACTTTAGGAAAAATTTTATTATCATTTTCACCGATCACCATTGGATCAACATAGTTCAAATTAAACATATAAAACAATTAGGAAAAAATTACTAACAAAATTAATTAGAATTTTCAAGTTACAAACATAGTTATCTAATAACTGCTATATATTTGTTACTTCAGTAAATACTAAACATGGGTACAACCATCATTGAGATAACTACAAAAAGGAAACAAACTTAAGTCCAAATTCTGATATTCAGACTTTGAGCATTCTCATTCAAACTAAGTAAGTTATACTCATGAACATCACTATTTACAAATGTTTTTCCTTTCAGACTCAACTATGATTGATAATATTTAAAATAGCCAATACCATCAAAGTTGAACGGTCCTAAAAGTTTCATAGCCTACTTCACCTCATTGCTATAATTTCAAAGCTTCAAAAGTTAATAGTTCCAGAACTTTTCATGTCAAATAGAAACATTTTTTCCCTAATTTCAAAATCTCAGCTTCAGTTCATATTAATTTCAAACTGGTTTGGAATAAGAATTACAATATGATTCCAATTTGGAATTGTATTTTGGATATAAAAAATCCCTTAAGTTTTTCATCTCCCTAGTGATGTATAAACAATTTGATAGAAAGTAAGGCCCACCAAGAGTTATTACATGTCCGAGCCTCTGTTAATTTTAAGTAGAACTGATAATTTAAAATACAACACAATGATACGACACGAAAATAATATAAAAATAGGATATAAAGGTGACATGATTTAAAATTATAATACTAATTATATAGTGGTTTAACAAAATAAATAAATTATATTTTATATTTTCGTATCGACACGAATTATAATACATAATTTTTATATAAAATAAGATACGAATACATAAATTTTAATATTTTACATGACACGAATATACGAATTGTCAGATCCGCTACAAAATATAAAAGTATAAACCATTCACATTTTAACAGCTACCAATCCATTCTAGAGTATTAATTTTATCTCTAGTTTGACCATGATAGCAAGGAAATGTACTCAATAGAGGAACTAAGGTTACACTGCCAAAGAGTGTAAAAAAGGAGAAAGAAAAACAAAATAGTGCAATTAGATGTAGAAAAAGAAATATCAGAATTTGAAGCTACATCTTTGCCTTCATGTTTTCATGAAAGTAATCTTAGGAACGGAAAATATAAAATAATTGAATGACCTATATTAAAGAAAAATTATGTTATGTACTTTTTTGAACTATGAATGTGCAATGATTAAGAATGCAAAGAAACATAACAGAAAAAGTTAAATGCAAACAGAATTAATTAAAAAAGTTGATAAAAAAAATATATGCAAGCATTCATTAATGACTATACCAAGTGAAACCAGATTTAGTCCGCATATTCACTTTGTCTATTGACATGGGTTTGGACCAATTTTTGCTCGTTTCTTCATTTCTTGATCAATTAGTTTGGCTTCATATTTAAACAGGAAAGAAACTCTGTAGAAATAGGGAACAACCTTTAAAAAAGCTTTTGAAAAGTAAAGACATATATGGTTTTCCAGATTAGAGAACCAAACTTAATTTATTTTTCAATCAAATAGTAGTCAAAGAATTTTCAAGGCTAAAGGATTAGTTTATACGTACTACATGTTTTAGCCCTTTTTTACTATTGTCAAATCTAAAGCCATTATGATGGCTTAACATAAACACCTCCCAATGGAGAGAACGGATGTCATGATTCAGCCTATGGAAAGTATTTGATCATTCTAATTCATATACTATTTTTCACTAAATTTATGTTCTTAAATAAGAAAATGAGTTTAAACTCTGAATGAAAATATTCTTCACTGACTGACGGAAGCTAGTAGTATTTTTTGTAATTAAGGCTTAAAATTAATCCTAGAGTCCAAATGCTTTAGCTATGGCTTCATAACCCTTGAAGATAATGGTTAAATCTGGCAATTTGAGCCTTTGATTCTATAAAAAGAAAAAAAAAAAAAAGATTGGACAACTTAATTCACATTCACTATCCAATTGGTACTCCACGCAAAAAATGCAGTAACATTTGCTTGTGGCCCTTTCTTGTCAGTAAATAGTAATCAAGGTTAGAATAGACGCGTGGAAATTATCAATGATTAATAAATCAGAATTTGCAAGCGGAGGAGTTAAGAACATCAAAGGCATCGTAGCAATATGACGAGGAGTTAAGTACATAGGCATCAAAGCAAGTATGATGACATTTTTAAACATAATAGATGATATAATGTATAGATTCGTAAATCTATCGATAAATATAAATTTAAAGAGTCGTCACCAATCGTGTGATGAATCTATTTCACTTTAAAGAAAAATTTCAAGTTTAATTTAGATATCTTTAAATGGTAGATTTTAATTTGCGAATCAGATTTAAATTTGAGAGTGTGATTACATATGAGAAAAATTATAACACATTTACAGTGTCCATCCAAATGATGGTACTAATTTGATTTCAAATTATCCATGCTTTAAAATATTTTTATAATTTATCAAATAATTTAATTATTAAAATTGATCCTAAAATTATTCTAATAGTTTGATAGTAATTTAAGATAATTTTTTTATCTCAGAAGCATTAATTCTCATGATAATTTTTTCATCTTAAGAGTATTCATTTTCATATCATGAGTATTCATTAAGATTAGTGTCTCATTCTAAAAAAGTTTTGTCATTGGATTCATTAACGTATTTTCAAAAAAAATATTTAAAAACAATCAATAAAATCATCTAATAGTTTGATAAGATTTTATTTTGATGCACATTTCTCAATAGTTTGGTGAAATTTTTATTTAAAAATTTATTTATGGCTTTGTTTTAAAAAAAATTATTAAATCTTCCAATAGTTTAGTAAGATTTAACTCAAAATTTAAAATTTTCAATAGTTTAATAGAATTAAAAAAAAATTTAATTCATTAAGTTCTCCAATAGCTCTGTAAAACTTAATTTAGAGATTTAAATCCTCCAATAATTTGGTATGATTGAAATTTTTTATTTTATCAAAAAAATTATAAAATTCTCTAATAATTTGATAAAATTTATAATTCGATATTTAAATCCTCCAATCATTTGATAGGATCTTATTTCAAAACTAATTTATAAAATTTCATTTGTTTTTAATAAATGCCCCTAATTCAAACAAATAATACTAAGTAAAAATTTAACAAAAACGAAATAAATAAAAAAAGTATAAAAAAATTACCAATTCTAGATTAAAACCCAAAGAAAAGGAATCCAAAGCGCATACAGGCCAAGTGAATTGGATTATTTTCAGCCATAACTAATGGTCCATAATTGAAGGCAACATGGGCCGGGTCATCATCACCATTTGCTTGTAACTTTTCCAATAATTTCTCCAGTAGCAAAGTCCCTCGGAATCTTGTGACTTTTGGTTCCAATTCCTCTCCTATTTCTATGAAAACATTAATGCCGTCCCTCCTACCAAATTGAAATTTTGGTCACTACATGGGGCACGGCTCCAACCAAGACTAGAAAATAAAAAGCCCAGAAAATAGTCATCGGATCTTCCTTTCACCCCCACAAGCCCCCAGTCATCGTGACTTCTCTGGTCTTCTCTCTTTGTTGCCTGATAACTGAGGCCTTCGGTTGTGACTTGCTTGTTGATGCTTCTGTTACCTGTTTTGGTCTCTGCTTGTGAACCGAATTGCTATCCGTGTATGCTTGTTTTTTCCTCAATGATCACAGATTCTATCCTTTATAAAGAAATTCATACTGTTTCAATCTGGAACAAAAATCAATCCCTTCCCAAATCTGTGATTTTATTTGAATTAATTTCTTCTCCAATCTTTCCTTTTTCAAAGACTTAAGAATTAAAAATAAAATTCCAAAGATTGAATCATAGATTTTCCTGCAAAATTCTCGTTTCCTTTGTCTTTCGATTTTTTTTATTTTTCTTTTCTTCGTTTTTTTTTACTTTTTGCCTAATAATAAAAAAAACTAAAATCAAAATTAAGACTCATAATAAAAAAAAACTAAAATTGAAAACCAAAATCAAAATCAAGACTAAAATTAAAACTAAAAGCAAAATTAAAATTTTCAAGCTTTTAATTCTTAGGCTCAAAAATAAGTTTTTGTGTTAAGGCCTTATTTGCAATCGAAGGCTTGTTTTAATTATGATAAATCTTCAGATAAAATGAAATGTCAACAATTGCTTTTTTTGTGTATTTTTTATGAAATAAAAATTACGTAAAAATATATATACCCATTACATCCGAGCCCAAATTATTCAACGTTTTTTTCTTTTTTTCTTAAAGGTTCTTCGAAAACAATGGTGCATAACTTCTTAAAAAAAAATCAAGGATGACATATGAATGTTTTTATAATTATGCCTATAGGTCTTATAGATCACATTCAAAGAACTTGAAGATTAAACTCGGAGGTCTTACAAATCATTCATTGAAAAATGCTCCATTAAACAATGGCTCCATAACTTTTTAAAAAAGGTACTTGAAGGCTTTAAAAAATCATGTCTAGAGGAATTATAGATTATGCCCGAAGGACTTAGAGATTACGCTCGAAGGTCTTACAAATTTTAACTCTAAAATAGATTCAGCTTGAAAAACTTATGAATCTTGCTCGGATGGCTTAAAAATTATGCTCAGAGGTCTTACAAAATCTCAAATTAAAAAAAAAAAACTCTTTTAAATATAGGTCCAATCACTTAAAGAATGATACCCGAAGGTTTTAAAGATCATGCCCGAAGGTTTTATAAATCTTGTTGGAAAGATTTTTAAAAAATTCAAAAGTTTTGAAGATGTAATTGGATGTTTTAAAAGGAATTACCCAGAGATTTTTAAGACTGATACTCTAAAGTTTTAACAAATATACCCTGAATTGAAATCTTGTTAGATCAAAGTTTTGTTTTTTTATAAAAAAATTAACTCAACATCTCTTTCCCTTAAAAAATATGAATGCAACATATGAAATGGATGTGATGCATGAAATGCAATGAATGCAATGTATGAATTCTATACCAAATGTCCTTAATTGTGGTAATAAGATTCTTGAAACTTTTTCTTCCTTCTATCTTTCCATTACATAGCCTCTGAATTAGTTGACAAGTTCTTTCACGTACTAAAGCAAATATTCTCAATGTTTTAATTCTTGAAGACCTTTCTTCATGTCTAGTGAACTGTTTCAATATTGGTCCCTTACATTTGGCATTGTCTTGTCCCAGAAAGGTCTCTTATAGCATTTACCTATCTCTCACGATGAGTATCAAGATTCAATACATTTTGAACATTTCTTAAAACTTCCTAAGAATAGCAATGGAAATTGCCCCATACAACTCTTTTATGCATATGATCAAATCTCTTAAAAACTGATGATTACTACCTAAAATGAATATGATAAATCATAACTTGATTTTTTTCAAAAGGATACAATGGTTTGGCATATCATGAAGGATTTTAGTCATCAAAGGAATTTGGCCACTAAATGAGAACAAGAACATCTTTTCATATGAGCTCACAAATGAAAATTATTTTTTAAAATGCAATATATTTTGGCACTCTTTTCAATTATTGATATGTAGTATTTTAATAAATGTTAAGACCAACTATGGTAGACTCAAAATTTCATGTTTGAAAGATGAATAAGGCCCAAATTTTAGAAGGAATCTTCATAATGAGATTGATCTCCTTGGGTTTTTAAAGAAACGTTTCCAACATCCCCTCAAGATGCCTTCTTAGTGTTGTATGAAGAGTCATAAGTTACTTTCTTCAATCTTGCTCTAGACTGCCATTTTGAGTTTTCACCCTAAAGCTTCATACTTTTTTTCTTTTTTTCTCTCTTTTTTTTTTATTATTCCATCATGCATTTAAGAATTCAAAATTCATCTAAAATCAAATCATAATGATTTCCTAAAGAACAAGCTTCTAACTTAGGTATCCTTACATGATCAAAATGGATTTTTTGAAGGACGTAACATAGGCTAAGTTTAAGGTTGAGAAAAAGGATAAATAGACCCAAAAATGTATTTAAAGGTGATCAAAACAAGGATAATTTTTTTTCCTAGAGTCATCTTTCTTTTTCTCAAAACATGCCTTTTCACCTTTCACTTTTTTATTTTTTTTATTTTTTTTCACTAGTTTAAAATTTTGGAACTCATTTTTTTAAGCTTGCCCCTTTAACATAAGGTATTATTTTCTAACCCTCAACACAAGATCACATGCCATCTTGATGAGATCCCCATTTTTTTTTTGAACTTGCCCTTAAATTTGGAAGGTGATCCTTTGTTAAGGTTCGTTCAGAAAGAATAATCAATAGGCTCAAAAGGGATAATAAATGAATATTTTCTTCTTTTATGAAGAGAATTTGAAAGATGACCATTTTTTATTCAAGTATGGTACCTATTGAAAAGTAGTTTTAGAAGACAACTTGTTTTCTGACTGACTTTAGGTTCATTTGAATGCCCCACACACAAGATTTCATAATCAACTCTTTTTCTCTTTTCTTTTTTTTTTTTTTTTTTTTTGTAACTCATACTCATAATGCATTTTGATAACAAACTCATTTAAATGTTTGTTAGTCAGAATGGTCAAAAGGGTTATTTAAGACATCATGTAAATTTAGTTTTTTCAATAAATTTGCCTCAAAGTGAGTATGGAGAATCGTTTGGTGAAGGATTGAAAAAGAAGATGAATGTAGCACAAGCTAAAATACTAAACAAATTGAGAAAACATGGCTTAAGGAATTTAGATGGTGAAGTGTTTGAAATAACCTCGACATTTATTAAATCACCAAAATCCATAAAATTTAAGAGAGTACCTTAAAATATTTACAAATTAATCGATCATCACATTTCTCATAGGCCAAATGAATATCAATAATCTTTTTAGGTTCATCATGGTCAAATGGGTGAGGTTTTGAAACTCTCCTCCTTCGAAATTCTCAAGATTTTTAATCTTCTAATTAAAAGAATAAAATGTTTAGAAAAATGGCTTAGGATGCTCATTCTTAATAATAATCACCAAATTTTTTTAGATTTTTTTCACATGCATTTATGGGAACCCAAACAATTAAAACTCATTAGAAATAAATGACTTCATGTTCAAGAAATCATTATACAAATAACAATCAACCTATGATAAAGTAACTTTCCATTACTTAAAAAACCCTTGGGTCAAGGTGCCACTATGGATGAGACTTTCAATCTTTTCTTTCAACTACCTATATTTTTTAGTCGAGTGTCCAATTGCCCCTATGTGATAATCACATTTACTATTTGGATCATAAATCTTGGCTGATGGATTCAAACTTGCTTTCAAAGGTATTGGGGTAAGGTATTGGTACTTTACCAATAAAGGTAAAATATCATAACTTAGAATTAGGATTGTTTCCATAATGTTTCTTAATCTTCTTTGACAGCTCAAGGGTCAAGCAGCAAAATGGGGATAATAATTTATATGACAAACTAGTTGTTGGGTTAGCTGGTGAAAATAAAGATTTTGAGAAAGGTTATTTATGGTAGGGTAATATGGTTGATAAGGATGATATGTGGTAAAGCCTCCAACTTGTTTCCTTTCATACATCACAACTTGAACATCTTCTCTTTTCATTCTCAATATACCCAAATCCTTTACACTAGATACATCATCATTTTTAAACTTCTCACTTTTTATGGTATTTTTTATTAATTCTCCTAATATGATCATGTCAGCAAAGTCTTTTATTATATTCCTTATCATTTTCTCATAATAAGTGCCTTCAG
Source organism: Durio zibethinus (assembly GCF_047325235.1). NCBI lineage: Eukaryota > Viridiplantae > Streptophyta > Magnoliopsida > Malvales > Malvaceae > Durio > Durio zibethinus. The sequence continues at coordinate 17,314,522 of NC_143174.1, forward strand.
GGTACTAACAAACAGTACTATAATCCCTTTCTCAATAAGAAGATGTTGAACTTGAATAGCCATATCCTTCCACCATTGGGAATATTTTTTGAAAGATTTTGTTGCCTTTTTTTGTGCTTTGTAAATAAAGGCAATCAAGAGTCAAGTAAATAATGTGGCGGTATTGATTAATAAATGCCTGAGCGAGCTCCTTCCAAGAATGGATATAGGTTCAATCTAACTAGACATATCATAAAACACATGAATTAACAATTTTTCATTACTGGTGTAGACATCTTCCAATAGTATATAGTGACATGTGTGATCAAATACTCAATACCATCATATTTTTCAAACTTTAAAATCTTAAAATTTAAAGGGATCACAAAATTTAGGACCAAACAAAGCTTTAATGCATCCATAGATCCATAGAAATCTATTTTCTTGATAACTTAAAGCCTCTCTTTTATGAGATTAATCTTCTTTTGAGTACTTGAATCTTCTATTGCCTCAAATGAACCTTTTTTTTTTTAGTTTTTCTAGCTTTTCAGGATCATCAGGGACTTAGGTTGGATCAAATTTATCTTTACCAGGAACAGTGTATCCTTAAAGCTATCTTTGTGCCCCTTAAAATTCTTATACGCAGGCTTCTTCCATTTTTTTATTTAAATTTATTAGTATTTTCATTATCTGAGCTAAATCTCCTCTCATTTTATCTTAAGCTTTCTCAAATTTCTCAATTTGATTATATTGTTCTAACTTCATGAGTGGCAAGCAGATTACCTTGACAATCAAGTTTTTGAATCTTAACTACCACAATTAAGAATTAAGATAATGTCTACTGTAAATTTATGCAAAAAAAAAAAAGAAAAAAATTATATATGAATAAATGGATGCATGCATTAAGTGCTATCACATAATAAGAAAAAGAATAAAAAAAACCCTTTAACTAAAAATTAAAAATTATTCTAACAAAAAATCAAAAACATTCCTAAAAAAAATTTAAAATCTATTATATGGTCCTATTCTTCAGCTTCATGATCTTGGTACTGCCATGGATAAGTTCTTTAGCCACTATTATTAGGCAATGACCTCTTAATAATCTTAGGCTTTCCTTTATCCTCAAAACTTGACACACCAACTCTAATTCTACATAGTGCCTTATGTTTGAAAGTAGGGCAATTTTTTATTGAATGGCCCCTATTCCTAAAGTGATAATCACATTAAGCCTCAACATCAAACCATATAGGATAAAGAGGTTTTAATGGCTTTAGAAGAATTAGTGCGATTAGATAATTTTTGAGGACCAATGAGAATAAGTCAGTGTAAGTCACAAGGATTGAATGAATGATGGCTCTCTTTTTCTTTTAATTTAACAATTTTTTATGTTAAATAGTTGTTTGACTTACAAGTGCAAGTCTTGAGTAGAACTAGGTGTATACACCCAAAGGTTCATTGGGAAACTTGGCTACTAAATGGGTTGATAAATACCAAGGTTTTGAAAAGCATAATTCATAACCGAGAAGGTATATGGGTATGGGTCAATCTGTGGAGGTTGAATAGGAATAGATCTTGTTTAAGATGCCAGAAGAGGTTGTTTAGGAATAACTAGTTGGGGATTTAAGTAAGACCTAATTTACAGAGTCGACGTAAGGTTAAAAGGCTTTATCTCTTTTGTTTCTTTTCTGGCTTGGTTTTTTTTAGGCCATATGATGCATTATTACAACTTGGACCGGCATCAATATTATAAGAGGCTTTTTTATCCTAACAAAATGGTTGTTTAATGCACATATGGATTGGAATTGATGAGAATTCTAGATAACAAGTCGCTTCAAGATTTTTCACCCTTTACACTAGCTTGGTAAGTTGCATTTTTATTTCTCATAGATCATGCCCAAATTCCTCTTGGTTGAATTTCAAAGCTTGAATATGTGCTTCTAATTGATCTCCCATCTCTTTTAAATTGCTACCCCAAATGAGCAAAAGATTTCTATTTTGTAATGACATGATAAATGGATGATGATGATCTATAAGTGAATGAGATGCATAAAATGAATGAAAACAGACAAATAAACAAACAAATAAATAAATAATTACTAACCTAAGAAAGTAACAAGCAAGAACAAAATTAACATCCAATATAAAGAAAAAAAAAAAAAACAAGTTAATGCATAACTCAAAAAGTATGTGAACTAATTTGGATTATTTCTATCAAAAGGAAGGACATGGGTCTACCTATGAGTATTACAGCTTACAATATATGGTTTAGGATTGACTTTATAGGTTCCCAAATTATTTCTCATATCATTATTGATCATAGACTAGTAAGTCACCACAATCCTCACCTATTATAGGTTATAAGCAAAAAAGCTTCAATTTAAGTGGAAGTGTTTTGCTAGCCCATACGAAAACATAAAATCTCATGAAAGATGCAGAGCTCATGTTATACATATGCAAACACATGACAGAGAGGATAAATAAATAAATAAATAAAATATAGATAAAAAATAATAATAAAATAATTTTTAAATTTATTAAGTTAGGCTTGGATAATAAAAAATCATTTACTAGCTTGACTTTCCATGTTTCCAGTGAAATTATCAAACTATTATAACATAGATCTATGAACCTACCGCTAGACATAAATTTAAAAAGTGACCACCAATTTTTTTTTTTGTTTAGGTATGATTGGTCACCTAATTAAATTTGTCTCATTTTAAAGAGAAGTCCTAAGTTTAACTTACGTATCTTCAAATGGTAGATTATAATCTCCGAAATTAGATTTAGATCTAAGAGTATGATTATGCGTGATGAATGCTATAGTATCCTCACAGCACCTATCCAAAAGATGGTATCAATTTAATTTCAAATTATCGAAGTCTTAAAATATTTTTATAATTTGTCAAATAATTTAATTATTAAAAATTGATCTTAAAATTACTCCAATAGTTTGGTAGTAATTTAAAATAATTTTTTCACCTTAAAAGTATTCATAGAAACTAATGTCTATCATCGGATTCATTAACATATTTTTCAAAAAAAATTATTCAAAAACAATCAACAAAATCTTTAATTAATTTGATAAGATTTTATTTTGATACATATCCCCCAATAATTTGGTGGGATTTTTATTTGAAAATTTATTTATGACTCTGTCATAAAAAAACCAGTAAACCTTTTAAATAGTTTAGTAAAATTTAACTCAAGGTTTAAATCTTCAAATAATTTAGTAGGATTTAAAATTTTATTTTTTTTAAATTCATTAAGTCCTTCAATAATTTGTTAATACTTAATTTAAAAATTTAAATCTTTCAATAATTTGACAGAATTAAAAATTTTTATTTTATCAAAAAAATTATAAAATTCTCTAATAGTGTGATAAAATTTATAATTCAATATTTAAATCCTTCAATCATTTGATAAGATCTTATTTCAAAACTAATTTGTAAAATTCATTTGTTTTTAATAAATGCCCTTAATTCAAACAAATAATACTAAATGAAAATTTAACAAAAATGAAATAAATAAAAAAAGTCTAAAAAATTACCAATTCTAGATTAAAACCCAAAGCAAAAGGAATCCAAAGCACATATGAGCCGAGTGAATTATTTTCTGCCCAATTAATGATCCATAATTGAAAGCAACATGGGCTGGATCATCATCACCACTTCCTTGTTACTTTTCCAATAATTTCTCTGGTAGCAAAGTCCCTTGGAATCTTGTGACTTTTGATTCCAATTCCTCTCCTATTTCTATGAAAACATCAATGCCATCCCTCCTACCAAACTAAAATTCTAGCCACGACGTGGGTTAAGGCAACCACCATCCTTTGTACCTGCTCACCTTTTTTTTTTTTTAGTGTTTGTCTTCTCCTTGCAATCTCCAACCTAGACCAGAAAAAAATCATGAGTCCTATCAAATAAATCTTTTCAAATAACTCTTTTCAAATAAATCATGAGTCCTATCAAATTATTGAAAGATTTTTTTATGAATTTAAATTTTATAGATTCTACCAAACTATTGGATAATTTTATAAATCAATTTTTTTAAAAAAATATTTTTTTAATAAAAATTTTATATTTTATCCTACCAAACTATTAGAGGATTGCATCTTAAGTTAAATCTTATCAAACTGTTGAAATATTTAATGAATTTTCTCAAAAATAAAATTTCATAAATATTTTTACAATAAAATCTCATCAAATTATTGAAAAATCTGCATTAAAGAAAATCCTATCAAACTATTAAAGGATTATACTTATTATTTTCTTGAGCAAAATACTTTAATAAATTTGACGACAAAAGCTCTTCAAGGTGGGACACTAGTCTCCATAAATATCTTAAGGTGAGAAAATTATCTTAAATTGCTACCAAATTATTGGAGTAATTTTAAGATTAGTTTTCAATATTAAATATTTTGGTAAATTATAAACATTTTTAAAGCTTGGATAATTTGAAATCAAATTAGTACCATCTTTTGATGGGCATTATAAGGGTGCTATGACCTTTTTCACGAGTAACTGTACTCCTAAACCTAAAATCTAGTTTCGTAAACTAGAATATATTATTTAAAGATAGCTAAGTCAATCTTAGGACTTCTCCTTAAATAGGATAGATTCTGTCAGGTGGCTAATCACACCTAAACAAAAAAGATTGGTGGTAACTCCTTTAATCCATATCTAGTGGTAGGCCCATAGATCTATCTTCTATGATAGTTTGGTGACTTCGTTGGAGATTTTGAAAGTTAGGCTAGTAAATGATTTCTTACTATCCAAGTCTTGCTTAATAAATTTGAAATTTTTTTCTTTTTTTCTTTCTTTCCTATCTTTTTCTTTTCCTTGATTATATTTTGTTTAGTTATTCATTTATTTATTTCATATATATTTGTCATTTTTTTACATGTGCATAATATGAACTCTACACCTGAATTCTGTTCCTTAGAAGAAAGTGAAGTACCTATGCCTTCATGAAATTTCATGCCTTCATATGGGCTAATAAAATACTCCCACTCAAATTGAACCATTTTCACTTATAACTTATGATGGGCAAAGATTGAGATGCCTTATTAGTCTGTGATGGACACTGATGTAAGAAATAATTTGAAAACCTTTTAGAAGTAATCCAAGCCACATATAGTTAACTTTAAGAGCCTAACACATAGATAGAGTCGTGTCCCTTCACCCTTTGTAGTTAATCCAAAACCTAAAGTCATACTATTATTTTACTTGCTTTTGTAGTGTTTATTCTTTATTTTATACTAGGATGACAAACCGATATCTTATCTTTTTATTTCTTTTCCTCTTGTGCATATTCATAAACATACATGCAAATTGCATATTGTTTTTGCCTTGAAAGTATTTTCAATAAAAGTTTTCATGAAACTCATAGAACGTCAAGTTTGTGCCTTGTCTATACTTTTCAAATGTGAGTTGCCCATAAATGTGAAGATAGAGTCTTAAAAGAAACGGTAAAAGAAAAGGGATTGTTTACCACATGGTTATGTCTATGCTTTACTAAGGAAAATTTGCTTGCTCCTTAAACAAAATGATTTAAAAAGCTTATTAGATATATGAAATAGTGTGGTTCCTTCAAGGCAGTAGGTTTTTTTATCAAAAATATGGGCATGTTGCACATCTCTTGTTAGTAAAGGTTGAAAACTCACTCATTAAGGTGATGGTATAGTTTTAGGATCCTTCCTATCATTGTTTCATCTTTAAAAAGGTTGATTTAGTACCAACAATAGAGGAGTATTCGATTTTGGTGGGTATGCATCTTTAGTATCCAAACAGAGTGTATGTGAAAAAGCAAAAATCAAGGTATCGCAAAAAGTTGGCCATATTTTAGGGATGGAAAAAGGAGCTTATAGATTCACATATCCAAAAAAAAAAAAGAGCATAAGAGTATTTCATGAAAGTTTCTCTGAGACTTCATTGTCAAACATCCAAATGATGATAAAAGAATGAAGGTGTTTACTCTAGCAATATATGGGATGGTCATTTTCCCTAGGGTCTTAGTCCAAATTGATATAGAGGTGGTGGATTTATTTGAACAAATTGAAAAGGGATACAATTTTACACCAGTAATATTGACAAAAATCATCAGATCTTTAAATTTTTGTAGACAAAATGATAAGGGTCATTTTTTGGGTTACATACCATTATTGTATCTATAGATGATGAGTCAATTCGAATACAAGAAGAGTGTTTTCACCAAGCTTTATTTTTGCAGTAGAAATCTAGTTAAAAAATTTTGTGAGAGTAAATAGCCAAAAATAAAGACCCAAAAAAAATAAAAATGTCTGCTATAGAAACTCACAGTTTGTCAGGTGAAATGGCTAGCTTCATTAATGAAACAAGACCTATGTTGTATCAATGTGGAAATGAGATAGGGTTTCCATTCTTAAGCTTATTGGGGTCAACAGGTTATGCACCATTGATGGTGAAAAGATAATACGAAGTTGAGCAATTAGTTCTTATGACACATAAGCTTGACTAATTGGACTATTCGTACGGGGAACCTACTACTTTTCTAAACATTGATGGTATAATCAAGGCCTGGAAGAAGCCAAAAGGGTGAGCTCTAGATCATTTACTGATAAAGTCACTTAATGATTTTTTATTTAAAGAGCCAAGAGAAGTAAAGAGGTTGCACCTATGATCAAGGATCATTGCTAGTCAGTGAATCAGGAATGAGATAATATGCCCTTAGAGTCAGAATTTACAAGGAAAGAACATGAAATTGAGAAAGAAAAATTGAAACAAAAAATTGTAAGGCTTTAGGAAGAAAAGGAATAGTGGAAAGACAAAACAAAAAAGTTAGAATTTCAAGTCCATAAGATTTTTAAGAAATATAACAATACTCAAAAGGTTATTAGAGAACAGGATGATATCCTTAATGAGCTGATAGAGCTGCAATAAGAAGACAAAAGGTTGCACATATAGGTGCAGGCCAAGAAAATAAATAATGTATATTTGACTTGTGAGAATGAAAAGCTAAAAAGGGAATACTCCCAAATAGAGGATAATTATGTCGAAGCTCAACATGAAAATAAAATGCTTAAAGAGTATATCCATACGCTAAAGCAAAAGCTGAATGAACAGAGAAATCATATTAGGGCATTCACAGAAAAATATAAAGAATTATCCTATTAGGTGTGGTTTGGTAAATGAGAAGGTTAAGAAAGTCAAAGATACATAAAGCACTTTACAACCCAGATAGGTAAGGCGGTGATTAAGGTGAGAGAAATTACAGAGGAGGCTAAGACATTAAGAGCTTTGGTCATACCAACAGAAGAGCATGGACAGTACTGCTGAACTTCATTGGAACCTAAGGATCAATACGAGCAAATTAGGTACTTTAACAAAAGGAAAATATTAGACTTGATGTAAAATAGACTTTTGTGGAATAAATGAAAGTTCACTCTTGTTAAAATATTTAAAAGGGTAAATATTTGTTCTTCTTTCTTTCTTTTTCACGTATTGCATCACATTCATTTATCATCATATCATGATCATTAGTTTTGAATTATAGTACTAAAGTGCAAGAATAGCTCAACGTTCGTATAACACTCGAGTTAAGGCTAGAAAAATAACGCAAGATAATGCAAACCATTTTGAAAGATTAAAAAAAGCTCAAGAGGTAATTGAGGGAAACTTAAGCAAGATCCTTGAAGCTTTGGTTAAGATATAAAAAGGGAAAACAATGGAGGAAGATATCTTGCATAAAGTCACCAAGTCATTATATCCTCTAGGTTTTGGTCCATGTCAAACCCAAGACATTCCAAGCTTTCAACCATAATAAATCACGTTTTCAAGTTACAGCTACTTGGGAATGACCTATTTATCCAGTCAAGTAAATGTTCAAAGTTACACTAATCATATCTTTACTGAAAAAGTAGTTGAGCCAATCCAAATCCCCAATCTAGATAAGGTAAAAAAAAAGTGAAATTACAAATGACTACATCCTCAAAAGACTCTAAGGGTAATCAAACAATAAGCATGATAGAAGAGAAATTACAGGCTATAGAAAGCATTGATTTCTATGGATCCATGGATGCCATAAGGCTTTGTCTGGTGCTAAATGTGATGATACCCTTAAAATTTAAAGTGCTAGAGTTTGAGAAGTACGACGATACTAAGTGTCCTATTACACATGTCACAATGTATTATCGTAAGATGGTAGCACATGCTAACAACGACAAACTACTCATGTATGTGTTTTAGGAGAGCTTAACTAGATTTATTACAAGATGGTACATTTAGTTAGATAAGGCTTGCATAAGATCTTAGAAGGATTTGACTCGATCTTTCATCAACCAATACCATCACATCATAGATAGGGCTCCTAATCGCCTCTCATTAGAAGGAATAAAAAATAAAGTATTTAAGTTCTTCAACAAAATATGCCCAAAGGTGGCAGGATGTCACTGCTCAAGTACAACTACCATTAATAGAAAAAAAATAATAGTGCTATTTATAAGTACTTTAAAGTCATCGTACTATTAGAAGATGATAAGGAACGTAATAAAGAATTTTGCTGATATGGTGATTTCAGGTGAAATCATTAAAAATGTAATAAAAAATGACAAACTTGAAGGAAAAAGTCTTTTGCTGTTAAAATGATACCTAAAAAAAAAGAAAGTGAGGCACAAGCTATGAGTTTCAAGGGATAGCAATTTAGAAACTACCCTCGATCGATCTATCCTACATATCATCCTCTTGTAAGTCATGCTTCTGCTATATAACCTTTTTATCCATCTATAACAAGGACCTCTGTTCATCTAACTATCCTAACAAGTGGTGTACGAGAATGACAAAATCGAGAAAAGCCTACATTTGATCATATTTTCATAAACTACACCAAATTATACTAAAAACTTTACAAAAATCACTTGATTGCTCCCATTTCGACAAAACAGCTTGAACCTTCTTATCTCAAATAGTATGATTTCACTGCCTATTGTGATTACTATTATGGGGTGGCTGGCTATTCTACTAAGAATTGTATTTTTTTTAAACATAAAGTGCAAAGTTTAAGTAAAAAAAAAACTTATAAGATTCGACACCAGTGGAAATACAGCACCTAATGTCAACGGTGACCCATTACCCAATCATGTAGTTAATGCCTTGAATGAGGATAAAAAGCATATGAAAAGAAGAGTGAAAGAAATCAAAATGTCATTCGATCAACTATACGAGGCTTTATACAATGTTGAATTGATACAACCAGTGGCCCCATGCACCTATCATGAGAGAGGCATCCTAAATCAAAGATGCAAGTATCATAGCAGAGTTTCAGGGCACTCTATTGAGACATGTAAGTAGTTTCATGATGAGGTGTAAAAACTAATGGATTTTTACCATATAGAGTTGTATGATAAGACAAAAGCTTTGAAAAATATTGAAGTAGCCATAATGGACATATAGGTGCTAAAGCCAATCACCATTCATTGTGAGGAGAAGTCGAAGTCAGCCAAGGATAAATTTATCCCTAAACTAATGATCTTCAAAGTCTTAAGTCCATTCTCCTAGAAAGATAGAAAGCTATACCATAAAAGTATGGTTGCAAGGTAATAGTCCAAGAGCAAGAAAAAGTTATGCCAAAATCTGAGGCTACCAACATAACCAGTGTAGGTGGCATGACCAAAAATGAAAGATGTTATACTTCAGAGACCTTAAAGAAAGCAAAGAAAAAGAAGATAAAGGTGATGGAGAAACAGACTGAGCCAGAATTGATTCCAAAGAAAGATAACCTAAAGTTTGTGCCAAAAAAATAAGCTTGTAAGTTTTTAAAATAGGTGAAGCATAGTGAATATTCTGTGGTAGAGCAATTGAACAAGATGTCAAGTAAAAACTCTTTGTTGTCACTGCTACTTAATTCATAACCATATCACAATGCCTTACTGAAGGTGTTGAATCAGACCTATGTGGCACATAATGTGTCTATGAAATATGTGAACTACTTGGCAGGGAACTTAATGGTATCATATTACATATCTTTTAGTGATGATGAGATTTCACCTAAGGGAAAAAAAAGTACCAAGGTGTCATAATAATTTTGTGTTCGTCGGACAAATTTAAAAAAAAAGAAAATATGGAGTTGCCATTAATCTTTTTTTTGGCTAGGTGCGATTAGTCACTTATTAAAATTTATCATTTAAATAAAATTTTAAAATTAATTAAAATTTATTAAAAAAATAATTTTATGGTCTATGAAGCAATTTGGGTTGGGGACTCATTATGCGTGGGGAAGGATTAACACCCCCACAACATTTGTTTAAAATGGTACCAATTAACTATGTGCTATCCATTAATTTTGATAAAAATAGTCTTATTTTCAGTGTTTGAAAAATAGTTTTTTTAGATTTTTTTTATTTATTGGAAGTTGGTTTTTAATTTTATTTTATTGTTCCATATTTATTATTCAAATTTTATTTGAGAAAAATAAATCAAAACCCTTTTATTGAAATAATTATTAAAATATTCCAATACGTTGGAAACACTAGAAGAACTCCTTCTCACCTAGAAATTTCTTAGGCATCGCTTCTCGGAATACCTTAGATCTCATCATCGGGGGCTTGAATTTACTTTTCGTAAAAATTTTATTAGGCATGCAATACAAATGCTGATATGCTGATGCAAATATTGTATTTTTTTATTTAAAAATTTTATTAATTTTATTTGATTTCTTTTTTTTATTTAAATTTTGAAAAAAAAAAGAATTTTTATTATATTGAAGATTTTTTTATAAATATTCCAATACACTGGTAATATTTTAAAAAAATCTTTTTACCTAGAGATTTCGTAAAGCATCGTTAGTAGGAATACTTTTAGAATCTTATCATTGGATAAAATTTCCTTTTTTCTCTTTTTTTATCACTTTATTTTAGTTTTTTTATAAATTAGTTAATTTTTTTTATTAAAAGAAAATTTTTATTATATAGAAAACATTTTATAAATACTCCAACACACTAATAGTATTTAAAAAAAAACTTATCACCTAAAGATTTCATAGGTATCACTACTCGGAGTATTTTTGAATTTCATAGTCAGATAAAAATTTCCTTTTCTTACATTTTTTTATTAATTTTGTAAAGTTATTTTTATTTCTCTTTTTTTAAAATTTTATTTTAAAAAATTAACAAAATTATAAAAATTTTAACTACATAAAAATTTATTCTAACAAATTTAAATTTTTTAACATGCATAACTAATAATAATAAATTTTAAAATAATAAAAATAATATAAGAAATAAAAAAAAAATTTTACTTGAACCGAACCGATCAACGGTCTGGTTTAGGCTAGTTTGGTCTGTTCGGTGGTTCGATGCCGGTATGGACTGTTCAATAGTTCAATGCCAATCTAGATCGATTCAGTTAAATCGATCATGAGTCAAAGGAAAGGCGGGTCTCCAGGTCAGGTGCACAGACTCCGGGTTGGATCTAGGGTCAACACGTAGATCTTCTAAGGTTAAAACGACGTCGTTTTGCTTCTTGCCTAAACGACGTCATTTTGAAAGCCTATTTAAATGCCAACTCAACCTTTTTTTTTTAGTTTTCTTCTTTTTCTTTCTCTCTCTTTTTCTCAGACACTCTCCATCTCTTTGTAAGCCCAGAATCTGATGACTGCTCTGTCGTGTCGATCGCCATCGTTGGTCATTGACCACCGTTTGTCGATCACCAAAAAAAACTAAAATCTCCAAAATGAATGTTCTTAGCCTCCTAATTCCAAATTTAAGCCTATTTTATGAAAAATGGCTCCAAACAGTAGGAATCTAGCCTGAAAGGTTTCGACCAAACTGGTTTTTCTTGTTTCTATGATTTTTTTTTTGTAGACTGGCGCTGTGGTTCTCGTTCTATGGAGTGTTGGTTTGCTTGTATTTTAGTGTTTGATTTTTTTTCACATGAAGCTTTTTTTTTTAATCTGGCAGTATCTTTTTTTATCTAATTTTTTTTGTTATTTTTTTGTAGGGTTTCTAGGGTTCTTTCTCTTTCCCTAGCATTTTTTTTGTAGCTCTATTTATAGAGCAAAAAGAAGATCAAAATCTTAAAAAATCTAAGATTTTGATTACCTATAATTATGATGGCCACCGACTATCAGAACAACTACCAGTTGTTGTCAAAGTCGCAGCAACTTGCAGGTGATGTCAGAGCCATAGGCAGTGCGATTGTCAGAGGCTAATAGAAAAGCTACCAAAAAAAAGTAAAAAGAAAAAGAAAAAAAATAAGTAAATAAATAAATAGATAAATAAAATAGTGTCAACAGCTGCCCTTCTTTGCCTATTTCTGAGAATTAGGAATAAGGAAAAGACAAACAGACAACCATTTTATCCGAAAAAAAGAAACATTGAGCATAAAACTTTTTTTTTTGAAATTTAAAAGGCTCTTTTAAGCAGAGACTCAATAACTTTAAAATTCATCTTGAAAAATCTTCTCTAGGTAGAGGCTTAACAACTTTAAAAATTTATCTTGGAAAAAGCTCCTCTTAGCAGAGGCTTAATAACTTTAAAAATTCATCTTGAAAAAGCTTCTCTCAGTAGAGGCTCAACAATTTTAAAAATTCATCTTGAAAAAGCTCATCTCGGTAGAGGCACAACAATTTTAAAAATTTATCTTGAAAAAGCTTCTCTAAGCAGAGGCTCAATAACTTTAAAAATTCATCTTAGATAAAGCTCCTCTAAACAGAGGCTCAACAACTTTAAAGATTTATTTTGAGAAAAAGCTCCTTTAAGCAAAGGCTCAACAACTTTAAAGATTTCATTTTTCCTCGAAATTGATTTTTTATCTTTAAACAAGCAAATTTTTTTTGACATATTTTGTTTGATTATTATCCCCCCCGAAGATCAAAATCTTATTTTTTTCATTAGGGAAAGTCCCCACCCTTGTTATAATTGCTTATGAATGCATGTACTAAGTGCTCTAATGTAATGCATGTAATGCAATCAAAATTATTCATTTCTAATTATGGTAAAAAGGCTCTTAGAATTTCTCGTCTTTTGCTTCTTTTATCAAAATTCACAGCAATCTTCATATGACTAATCTAATCGTCATCATTTTTTTTATTTTTTTCATTTTTTTGACTTTTTTCTCTTTTTTTTAGGCAAAACATTTCTTTACAACATCTGAATTTATCAGAGTAGGTAAATCACTTCCGTCCATTTCTGCCAAAATCAATGCTCTATCGAAAAATGCCTTTTTCACCACGTATGGGCCCTTCCAATTTGGTGTCCATTTTTTTCGATTGTCATATTGATTTGAAATGATCTTTTTTAGTACTAAGTCTCCTTCCCTGAAGCGACAAAGGCAGATTTTCTTATCATGTGTTCTCATTATCCTCTTTTGATATAATTGACCATAACAAAGTGTTGTAAGTCTTTTCTCTTCAATAAGATTCAATTGCTCGTAACGATTTCGAATCCATTCTGCTTCCTCTAACTCTACTTCTATCAGGACTCTCAAAGAGGGAATTTTTACTTTGATCAGTAGCACAGATTCCATTTCATATACCAAAGAGAATAGAGTAGTCCTAGTAGATGTTTAGACTGATATTCTATAAGCATGCAAGGTAAAAAGTAACTTTTTATGTCAATCTTTATAAGTATCAGTCATTTTCTTCATGATTCTTTTAATATTCTTGTTCGCAGCTTCTATTGTCCCATACATTTTTTAATAATATGGTGTAAAATTACGATGACGAATCTTAAACTAAGTGCACATTTTATTCATCAATTTGCTATTCAAGTTTTTGGCATTAGTAGAAATAATTGTCTCAAGAAGCCCATATCTGCATATTATCTCTTTTTTTATGAATTTACATACCAAAAATCGGGTCACACTAGCATACGATGTAGTTTTTATCCACTTTGTGAAGTAATCAATTATTACAAAGATGAATCTATGTCCATTCGAAGCTTTTAGAGTAAATGGACCAATGACATCCATGTTCCACATAGAGAATGCCATAGAGGAGCCAGAACGTGCAATGTTGATGGTGAAGTATGAATCTTATTAGCATAAATCTGACACTTATAGTATCTTCTAGCATAGTTAATACAGTCGCTCTCCATTGTCAACTAATAATAGCCAACTCTCATAATTTATCTAGCCATCATATGACCATTTACATGTACCCCATAGACTCCATCATGTACTTATTCAATAATCTTCTTTGCTTCAGCTGCATTCACGCATCTTAAAAGTACTTGATCTCGATCTCTTTTGTAGAGAATATCTTCATACAGGAAAAAACTCATAGCCAACCTTCTAATAGTCCTTTTATAATTTTTTATCACATGCTCTAGATATTGCTGACTTTTAATATATTGCATAATATCATGATACCATAGCCTTTCATTAACTTTTTCTTCGATACCGAAGTAATGTGCTGGTACATCTTTCACAGCTAGCTTAATAGGTTAGATCACAATATTTGCATATATTCTTATCATTACAGTTAGAGTAGCCAATGCATCAACAATTTGGTTTTTCTCTCTAGGTAGATGCTCAAACTAAATTTCTTCAAATTGCTTGACCAACTCAGAGATGTATTTATGATATCGGATCAACTTAAAATATCTTGTCTCCTATTCACCTCGTATTGATAAATGACTAGAGCTGAATCTCTAAATACATCTAACATTTTGATATTCTTTTCAATTACTACTTGTAGACCCATAACACAGGCCTCATATTCAGTCATATTATTTGTGCAATTGAAATTTAACCTGGCTATGATGGGGTAATAGTGCCCATCAGGAGATATCAACATTATCTCAATACCATGACCTAAAGCATTAGCAGCTCCATCAAAATACATCATCTAGGATTTTTCAACAGGTTTGTTTTCTTTAATGGCCATCACATATTCATCAAGAAAATCTTATTTCATTGGCTCATAATCTTCGACTGCACGATCAATAAGAAATTCAGCTATTGCACTCTTTTTAATAGCCTTTAAGTCACATAAACAATATCATATTCTGAAAGTATAACTTACCATCACGCTATTCTTCCTGTCAATGAGGGCTTCTCGAAGATATACTTAATATGATCTAACTTTGCTATAGGCCAAGTAATGTGGTAAAACATGTATTGTCTAAGCTTTCGAGCTGTCCAGACCAATGCACAACACATATTCTCTAATGGTGAATACTTGGACTCGTAATCAGTGAATTTCTTACTAAGTAGTAGATTGCTTGTTCTTTCTTATTAGTTTCATCTCTTTGCCCTAACACACATCCCATTGAATTTTCGTGCACTATTAAGTATAAAATCAAATGATATAACACTGTATCATGATGCATCCAAGGTGCTCTCCAAATTATACTTTAGTTATCAAGTGCACAAAAATAAGAAATCCATTTTTCTTTTGACTTTGCTTTAGGCCATGTGTTGTAATATAATTCCTTGATTGGAACGCTGAAACGAAGGTATGGTTTGCAAAATTGGCTTTTTTCACACTCAATATGACTTTTCATTTATACATAAAGTAGTTGTAAACACCCATTAACTGACCTTTACCATTTTCGCGACAAAAATTCAATGAATGAATGGTTTCTGCTAAAATGGTTGGTGCTGCATTGATTTTGTATGCTAACTAATCAACAAAATCTATCACTGCGACATTAACAAGTCTAATGACTTTTGAAAAGATTACCAATCCATATAAAGTTATAGCCATTGCCACTAACCCTTAATCATTGTACAAATGCCCTTGGATAAAGTCTTGCAAAAAGCTCTATGAATAGCCTTACTTTCACCTTTTGTCTTGACACATGCATCAATTTAAGGTAAGCTAAGTCTCAACATTTGGACAAGCTTCTTACGATAACCCACCTTATTTGACCAATAAATATTATCTTGGTTTGGCAAATCAAAATGGAGTAGGACTATGTACTTTTTAATTATAGGCACTATATCTACTTCATTGAATATGAAACACTTATAAGAAGGATCTCAAAACTGAAGAATGGCTCTAATCAAATTATTGTCTATATCTACTTGGAGTAGTGAAGCTATATCTTTTTATTTATTCTCAAACACCTCATGCTTTGTTCTACTCATATATCCCTAAACATTACTTAAGTTAGCCAGGTCATTTTGTTAGAGATCAAGATGAACTCTCTCAGGTAATGATGAGATAAAGCCCTCGGGCAAGCAATTACCCTATTTTTTTTACCTTTTTCTGACTTGATTTTCAATTGATGAAGAGATTCACAATGAACTGATGTAGACTTTGATTGCATTTGATTTTTCATGGATGTAGGTGTAAGATCTGATTGATTAATAATTGATATGTGGCAAATATTTCTTATATGAGAATGATACGAATTACAATATTAAATATGATGATGAAAATGATGCATGGAATTAAATGATATTGAAATGATGCAAATGCACAAAGTCAAACAAACAAAATGGTTAGATAATCATAATATGTTTCTTCTTGTGTCCTAACTTCAAGGTACATCCATCAACAGGTAGAAATGGCTCTATCTTAAGGCTGGCCTCTTAAATGTAGATTATATGCAGGATTAAATAACTTTGACCGCTAAAGATTTCCAAATTGTTCCTTACATCATTGTCTATCATAGACTAGTAAGGTAGTGCAATCCTCACCCATCATAGGCTACCAATGGAAATGATTCAATTTGAGTGAAAGTATTTTACTAGCCATTACAGAGATTATTATCTCACGAGAGTGTAGGTGCTTTACTCCCTTCTAAGAGGGATGAAGCCCAAGTATAGAGCTCATGTATTACAAATGCATGTGATAGTGTGTGTGAAGGAACATAAAATTGTCAACAACCCCATAAATCAAATAAAAACAAAAAAGAAAAAATATTGGTAAACAAATAATTACAATTTAAAACCATTAGATCAAATGATAGGATATATTTAAAATGTTATGGCCTGACTCTCTATAGCGTCTCTAGTGGAGTCGCTAAACTGTAATAACATATAGATCTATAAATTTATAACTAGACTTAATAAATAGAGTCACACTAATCTTTTTTTAACTAGGTGTGATTGGTCACCTAATGAATCTATCCTTTTAAGGAGCACTTAAGCTGGACAAGGGTCCTTCAAAGAATAAATTCAGGTCTACTAATCAAAATAGGGTTCAAGAGTTCAATTACATGTGAGAAAGGTTATAACACCCCTACATGCCCATCCAAAGGATAATGCCATTTAATTTTAAATTTATCCTAAGGTCTTGATTCTAATAGTTTTAAGTTTTAATGTTTAAATATTAAAAATAACTCTTAAGATTCTCCATCAATCTAGTAAAATTCTTAAAAATATTTTTTTACCTCAAGAGTATTCAAAAATCTCATTTGTTTTCTTGAAAAGGCTTCGTCTTAAAAAAAATTTAATTATTTATTTTTTTTAAAAAATATATCTAATTATTTTACTATTTAGGCCAAATTAGAAATATCTTCTCTTTTTAATTTCTAAAATTTTCACCATTTGGAGCTATTTAGAATTTTTTTTATTTCTAAATTTTTCACTATTTAAATCAATTTAAAATTTTCCTTTTTTATATTTGGAAAGAAATTAATATGACAATTATTTTCTTAAAATTTCATTTAAACTCTTCCACCATTTGAGACAAATTTAAAAAAAATTTTCACCTAGAGATTTCCTAGAAATTTACTATTTGAAATTTCTAAGAATCTCATCATTAGATAATTATCAAATATTTTCAACCAAAAATTTATTTTAACTTATTATTATTATTGTTTGAAAATAAATATTAATTACTATTATTAAAATTTTATCTAAATTATTTCATCATTTGGGACAAATTTAGAAAAAATTTCTTACGTAAGAAATTTATAAAAATTTACCATTTGAAATTTTTTAAAATTTTATCATTGGATAATTAGTATTTATTCTCAAAAAATATTTTATTTTATTTTATATATTTTTTTTATTTTTTTTAAATTTAATCATGCAGAAATACTAAAAAATAAATAAATACAAAAAATGGCTCGACTCAACAACTAAAAGGCTTAACTACAAACACAAAGAGCGACTCAAAGATGCGACTCAAAGATGCGACTCAAAGGATCTGCTCGACTCGACAAGCTCAGCTAAGAACCAAGGCTAAGACGCGGGTTGAAAAGTAGGTTAATGCTCAGGTTGGATCAACCCAAAGGAAAACATGCGAATCCTTAATCCTGTTTAATCATCAAAATGATACCATTTTGACTTACTATAAAAGCCAAAATTCAGTCTTTTTGACTTAGACTTCCTCTACTCCCTTTCTCTCTTCTTTTTTTTTCTTTTTTTCTTTCTCTAGAATCTCAAGAACTCCGATTGAATATTCATCAAATTATAAAAAATCTTGCTGTAATCTGGGTTTATTCGTTAGAATTTGATCGAAAGTTCACTAGTTTTTGGAAATCTTTCATCGAAAACTAAAAAACTTGTCAAAATTTGGAAATGTCGTCAGAATGTCATCGAAAACTTTAAACTCACCAGAAAATTTCATCGAAATCTAGAAATTTTTCAAAAAATTTTAAGAAAAAATCCTTTTTTAATTAAAAAAAATCTCTAAAAATTCTTGGCTACCTTTTTGTATGCTTTCTCTGATTTCTGCCTCTCTCCTTGATTTTTTATGTCTTTTGATGCTTGATTAGGGTCTATATTTATAGGGTTAAAAATCCATAAATCCCTAATTTGAAAAAGACTTTGATTCTTTTTAGATTCTTACTTCTAACCTTAAATCCAACACAAATTCAGTCACTTATTTTTTATTTTTTATTTATTTTTTAATTAACAGAAACAAATAAACCCCTAGAATGATTAGGGTATCTATATAAGCGAAGCAAAAATCAAGTATTATTATGCTGTGTAGGTGCCTTTGAAGCTAAAAAAATCATTGAAGAGGTCCATAATGGCATATGTGGAGCACATGCAAATGGACATATGATGGTGTGACAAATTATAAGAGTCGGATATTATTGGTTAACAATGGAGGATTGCATTGATTATGCTCGAAAATGTCACAAATACCAGATTATGCTGACAAGATTCATGTTTCGCCTACTGCTTTACATGTTATGGCACCGCCTTGGCCATTTTCTATGTGAGAAATGGATGTCATTAGTCCCATTACCTTAAAGGCATCAAATGATAATAGATTTATTTTTATGATGATTGAGTACTTCACTAAATGGGTCGAAGTAGCCCCCTTCACAATTGTAACTCGATTAGTAGTCTGCACATTTATTAAAAGAGAGATAATTTATAGATACAGGCTCTCAGAAAAGATCATCTCAAATAATGTAAAGAACTTAAATAGTAAAATGATACAAAAAGTATGTGCTCAATTCAAAATTAAGCACTATAATTTAGCTCCATATCACCCAAAAATGAATGAGACAATAAAGGCTGCTAATAAGAATGTCAAAAGGATTATGAAAAAGATGAGTGAGACATATAAGGATTGGCATGAGAAATTATCTTTTACTCTACATGCTTACTGAACATCCGTACGTACCTCTATCGAAGCAACTATATTTTTTTTATTTATGAGATGAAGCTGTATTACAAGTGAAAGTTGAAATCTATTCTCTGAAGGTCCTGAGGGAAGTGGGGTTAAAAAAAGCTAAATGGATCCAACAGCATTATGAGCACTTGAACTTTATCGAGGATAAAAGATTGGCAGTACTTTGTCATGACCAATTATACAAAAAAAAAGAATGATGAGAGCTCATAATAAAAAGGTCTAACCTTATGAATTTCAAAAAGAAAAATGGGTGCTAAAAATAATTCTCTCGAGTCAACATGATGATAGAGGAAATAGACACCAAATTAGGAAAGACTATATGTTATGAAAAGAGCCTTTTCAAGAGAAGCTTTAATTTTGTCAAAGATGGATGGAGATAACCTTCCTAATCTTATAAATTCTAACGCTATGAAGAAATATTTTGCTTTAACAAAAATTCAAGTTGAAAACCTAACAGGGTGGCTTAAATAAAAAAAAAAAGTTCAAGTTAAAAACCCAAAAAGGTGGCTTAAACTAAATGAGGGTTATCTGAGTTGAAAACTTACAAAGGCGACTTGAATAAAAAGGATACAGCATCACTTGAGAAGCACACCAAAGTCAGTGAATTTTGAAGAGCTCTGAACTGTTAGGGCATTATATGGTTGAGTTTTTAAAGAAATCTAAGAATGGTTGTCATGATTATCTGTTTGTTTGTCTTAGGGCATTGCTAGCCATCTCTATACACTTTTATTTTGTTCCTTTACCACCATTTGTAATTTACTCCTTCTCAAAATAAATGATATTCATTTCATCGTATCTATATTCCATTTTCAATATTTGCCTTTTCCTTTTTATGCTTTTTCATGAATAAAAAAAGTGCATAATTCACATCTCATATTTTGAAATTGGGATAATGATTAATAATTAAATAATGTCATAAGAGATTATGTATTACTTTGAGAGATTTGAAAGAGACGAGGGCCAAAGATGAAATCCTCAAAGTGTGATAAAGTCATTAATTTTGAAAGCTCCATTTGGGATGAAGATAAGTGCTTATCCTGAGTAATAAAGAATAGTTTGCAATCCCCTTACGAGAAATATGCATAAATGAGAATGCGAAAGAAAGTTGTCAAAATTTTAGTACCATAATTAAGGTTTCATTTGCATCATAGACAGGGCATGCACTTACATCATTGCATTATCATTCATCATTTGTTTTGATCTTGGCTTGATCCAGATCATTTTTTTGACTTGCGGTTCAATCCCGATCGTTTGATCTCGACGTAATCCAAATTATCGTTTTTATCTAGGTTTAATCCCAATCATTTATTTTGATCTTGGCTTAATCCAAATCATTTATTTGACCATGGTTTAACCATGGTCACCTAGCTTCAACCTCGACTCGATCCAAGTCAGGCTTTCATACTTACAATTCAATCCCAATCATTCGATCTCAACTTGATCTAGATCATTTTTTTTTATTTACAGTTCAATCTTAGTCGTTCAATCATGACTCGATCCAAATCATTTTTTCTAACTTACTGTTCAATCCTAGTCTTTCGATCTCTACTTGACCCAAATCATTATTTTTTACTTACGATTCAATCTCGGTTGTTTGATATCGGCTTTATCTATATTGTCTTTTTGATTCACAGCTCATCATGATCATTTTCGCTTATTGATTTAACTCTCATTTTTAGGCTTAAACAGAATAGATGTCTAAGTTTTTGCATCATCCATATCTAATAAAGATATGCAAAGAAAGGCAACTGTAGACATCCATATGTGTCCGGAGTCAATCGATGTCGATTATTTTATTACTATTTTTATTATTTTGGTTATCAGTATTATTATTTTTTATTATTATTGTTATTATTGTTATTATTCTAGTATTATATTATATTATATTATTATTACTACTATTACTATTATTTCCTTTTCTTCTTGATCTACGATTGAATAAGGAAATTGAATATGCAATCAATCGAAACAAAAGGAAATTGATTTGCATAATCAAAGGACTTTTAATTTGGAATCAAATCAATTAGACAACTTGCCAGAGCTAGGCCTAATATTAGGGTGGACAAAATCCAATCATAGGATTCAAGCTTAGATTGGTTCTATCCGATTCTTAAATTCTCTATAAAAAAAATAGCCTATAAATTGGCACAATACTACAAAGAAAGAGAGAGGTAAATTTCTGGAGGAAAGAGGAGTGGATTGCTAATTTAGGGTTTCTAATAGTTGGTTTTGGGAGGAAATATTTTGGGTTTAAAATTTTGAATTGTACATTTCGAAATTTTAGGTTTACAGATTCTAGGTGGAAAGTTTGAAAATTTGAAGTTTTTGGGTGAAGTTTGAATTTTTGAAAAAAATTAAAAATTTCTTAAAAACTGGGTTTGAAGGTTTGAATTTTTCATTGAATTTTCTGACAAATTTAAATTTTTTGATGGAATTTTGGTGATATTTTTTAGAAACTGATGAGTTGCCCAGTTTTCAATTGAATCTTCTTAGGTTTTTTGAGAAAAGACAGAAAATTTAAGTTAGAGAAAGAAATGACCAGATGCTTTAAAGAAACGGCTAAGGAATTGGCTTTTAAACAACAACGTTTCAGCTAGCTTAGGATCCACGCATCAACCTTCTGACTCGCGCATTACCCAGATGTCTAATCCGATCCTATCCGATTGCAGGTTTTTTTTCATTTTGTTTTATTTTATGATTTTATTTTTATTTTTTTATCATTGTTATTTTAAGTTATTTTTTGTTAATTTTTATTTTTAGTTTTCCTTATTATTTATTGCTGATTTTTTTTAGTAATTTATTGTTTATTAAATATTTTGTAAAATTTCTTTTATTATTTTATTTTTGAAAAACAACATAAGCTTAAAAAATATAATTATAATAAAAATAAAAAAAGCTCTTTTCAAATAAATTCATGAGTCATATCATATCAAACTATTAAAAGATTTTTCATGAATTCAAATTTTATGGATTCTATTTCATTGTGAGTTTTTAAACTCTATAAGCAGGATTAGTAGAATATATTAAAAAATTAATCAAATATATACACTGTTAGTATATCAAAAACAATCTCTTGATAATATTGTTTGTTATTTTTTACTCTTTATACATTTTTTCCTCATGATTTACAATGAGGCCTTGCATGAATTAAAAAAAAAAACTTTTTTGACTAGAAACTTTTTGTTTCTTTAGTAAATTTTTGTTATAAAATAAAAATAAAAGTTTAGTGTAAAAATTAGTTTGAATTTTTAGTATGCAATAGCTTCCAGAAAGAGGGTTGATTTTTAAGAATTTGCTTTTTTATTTTCATTTGCAAGCTCCATAATTTCATTGTGAAATAAATCAAGATTGTTGTGTTCTCCCACTTAAGTGTATCGTTGAATGTTGATTTTAATTTAGAAGGTTTTATAACTTCAACTGGACTTTGACAGCCAAAAACATGTAGATGGGAGTTGCCTTAACAAGAGAAAATATACCATGATACCCCTTAACCAAACAAAAATTAATCCAATAGTCACATTTTTTTTATAATTAAAGTTATCAAAATTTAAATCTTAATTAATGAAATTTAAAGTTCAATATTTTACTGACAAATCATGAGGCTATTGACAAGACCATATCTTAATATAGCTTGAATACTCAAGGAAGATCCTATACGTATTCTAAGATCAAACCCCGATAATGAAAGAAACCCAAAATTATTTTGATTTTTAGAATTTAAAATCTCCTTTATATGTGTTGGAAACTTCATTTGTAGAGAATATCTTATATGTTGTTAACTAGCATATACAGATGTTAATTAAAAAAGAAACTTAAAGTCAATTTATTTATTAACATTGACATAAGATAATTGTAGAAATATCAAATTTTGTTTTGTTATATGTCAAACCTTTCATTGTACAAGCATCAAATAACAATAATGAATAACAAGTAAACACAATGTTAAAAAAAAAAAAAAAAAAACACAAGTAAACGCATGTCGCCCTGTGTAAACTCTTCCAAATAGTTACCTCATATGCAATTGTAGTCTAAATGATTTTTTAAGATTAATTATTAATAATAATTTAAATAAATGAATAAATTATTTATATAATCATCTAAGTTTTAGAATTTTTTTTAGTCACCAAATTTTACGACTTTTTTTTATATATTTATACATTCATCTATTACATTTAGTAATTAAATAACAATTTTATAACTTAAATAATTCTTTAATTTATAAAATTTTCTTTTTTTTAAGGAAATATTTATTTATATTAATTATGTGACCTGTTACAATTCTTTTCAATAGTTTCCAACAAGAAACCAGGACATTCCTCAACCCAGATTACATCTATTTCCAACTGTTCCCCGTGCTTTGCTAGTTTGTTTGCTGCCACATTACCTTCACGTCTGATATGGCTTAGCTGATAGCTCTGCGTTGTTCTTGCGAGCATCCGGTCTTCATCAAGAATAATACCACATTGAAAGAAATCAAGGTATGCACTTTTCATCTATTTTATGATCCCTAGGACATCACTTTCCAATAAGATTTTGGAAAAACCCAACTCTCTAGCCAACGATAAAGCTCTAACAGCCGCCCAACTTTTTACCGTCAATGCATCTTGAACACCTTGTAATTTTGCTGCTAAGGCACCCATTACTTTCATGGTCTATGATTATTACCCCCACAGCCCAGCACGAAGATTCTTGTTGAGAGCCCTGTCGAAATTCACTTTCACCTCCAGCGCAAGTGGCGCCTTCTAGCCGTCGCTTATGGTATTGCACTGTGTCGCAGTTTTTTTCTTGAGCTGCTCTAAACTCCTATAGATATGATGACACAAAGCATGTTGCTTGTTCGGGGACTCCTTTTCGTTCCTCTATACATTTCCTCATTCCTGTTGTTCCATATTGCCTAAGCTGTTGTGAGAAAAATATCGAATTTACCTTCCTCCACCTTAACTGCCACCTTTGCCATCCAGTCTGCTATGGCGTGAAGATTATTATCCTCCATCTCCCATGTGACTTCTGTTCGGTTCCAGATCTCCTTTGTTGCATGACAGTCGCGTATAGCGTGCAGCACTAAATCTTCCTCTTCTTCACACCATGGACATCCTTCGTCTTATAGTATTTTTTTTCCTAACGAGATTAGTTCTCATTGGCAGAATTTCATGGTGCATTCTCCATGCAAAAACTTTCACCTTTGCTTGGTACAGTAGCATTCCATAGTAGCCTCCAGTGATCTCTCTCCCAAATGCTTTTGTTTTGATCTACTGCCACATTCGGCATGTCAGCTCTGAGAAGTCTATAACCGCTCTCGACTGAGTATACACCAGTGTTATTAAAATGCCATATCAAGGTATCTGGTTGGTTAAGTGTGTTGATTGGCAGGGCACATTTGGTGTCAGCTTCCTCAATCGTGAAAGTGTTATACACTAGCTCTTTCTTTCATTTCTTTGTCTCTGCATCCATTAGTTCACTAACCCGTATATTCACAGCCAAACCCTCTCTTGGCTCTAATAGTTTCAACTTTCCTCTCACCTCCGACCAAGTATCTTTCCAAACTCTGATTGCTTCGCCATTCCCACTCTCCATCGAGTTCCCTTTTTGAGTGGGTCCAGAGTTCTTCATATGCTTCGCCAAGTGAGTGATGGGTTCCTTCCCAGTTCGGTTTCTATCAATTGCACATTGAAAAAGTACTTTTCTTTAAGCACCCTAAAGGCTAGTGATGAGGTCCCTTTGAGGGGTCTCCACCCTTGTTTACAAAATAGCGCTTTGTTAAAATCTACCATGTCATGAAAGCCTATACCTCTTGCAATTTTTCTTATTAATTCACTTAATACATCCAGTAATTAATTTTTTTTTTGAAATTCTTAATATATTCTTCAACTTTTTATACTTATTTGACGGACGCGCATAAATTCTCTTGAGTTTATAATCTTTAAATATCAATTGTAAAGACATAAACTGATTTAACGATCAGTCAATAATTTAATAATTAATTAGCATATCTCGCAAACACACAAAGAGAAATGATAATTTTTTCAACTGGAAAGGAGTGATAATTCTCTCAATTAAAATTTTTGTTATTAATTCACCTAAAATTTTCAATAACAAATTACGTTGTTTTTTCTTATTTTTCAAACTAACATATTGAATAACTAAAAAAAATACATAATAGCCAAAAGGAAGTTATAATTTTTAATTTTTTTCAAAACGTTATAATTCTTCGAATTTCAACATTTTCTTATTCATTCACCTAATGTATTTAATAACTACGTAGCAAGTTTATAAAATATTAAAACATGATTAGCAATATTAAAAAAAAAAGGAACTTAAGAAAAAGTACATAGTAATATAATTTCATTTTTTCAACAAAAAAAATTATGCAAGCCACAACGTTTGTTAGTCCTTTACCTAATACACATTAAATAAATAATAAATTTATGTAATTTACAAAGAGAATTATAATAATTCAAATTTTCAACCGAAAAAATGTGATATCCTCTCCCGTTTTAAGTTTGCTTCCGTGCTAATAATTCTATTAAGGTTGAAAGTTGAGACCTTAATTGTTCCATCCCTAATTTAATTATTCTACCCTTAATCATAATTATTTATTAAATTAAAAAAAAATTGATTAATTGTGCATCTTTTTCATATCAATATCAAATTCCATATCACATTAACATATTTTTTATAGTTGATTTACATTAAGCCTACTCAATGGTTGGGCGGTCTGCCCAAACCTAAAAACCCATTCGAAACTTTTAAAAGTTGAAATATGAATATTAAACTTGTTA
The DNA here is from genome assembly GCF_047325235.1 of Durio zibethinus. Lineage (NCBI taxonomy): Eukaryota > Viridiplantae > Streptophyta > Magnoliopsida > Malvales > Malvaceae > Durio > Durio zibethinus. The sequence continues at coordinate 17,340,795 of NC_143174.1, forward strand.
AATGGGCTTTGATAAATAAATGACGTCCGAACAAAAAAATAGAATTGGACTTAGGTTTTATCATTTAAAACATGAGTCTGGTCTAAAAATTAGAATATATATATTTTTATTATAAAAGGACAAGGCTTGTTTGCTTTATTTTTTATAATGGATAAAATTCATTTGCTTTATTATTTATAATAAAATAAAGCTCATTTATTTATACAGAATAATGATTTAATTTTAAATTATATTTAACAAAATTAAATTAAAACCAAACCCAAATGATTGAAAAATTCAATTAAAATTAATTAAATTAGTTAAATTAATTTACAAAAAAAATAATAAAAAGTTCTTTTCTTCAATTTTAAATATTAATGCTTTAGACGAACTTGAACCTTATTATTACATATAAAAATGGACTTAAATAAAAAAATGAGATCTGAAAGATCAAGTTGGATTGGACCTGAACTTACTTAAAATATTAAAATATTATGTTAAATCTAGCTCTAATCCGATCAGACTTGACCTATGAACGGGTCTAATTTACATATATCATGGTTTTTTCTTATTCACATATACTTCCTAAAACATATACCAATGTTAATAAAGAATAAATGTAAGTTAATTTATTTAATTACATTGACATATAAGATAATTACAAAAAAACTTAGATTTTGTTATTGATGTAAAATCTTCCATTAAAGTACCAAAAATTAAGCATTAAATAAATAATGAATGAAAAATATGCATATACCACATTAACGATTTTTTTTTAATTTTAAATAAAATTTAGTATTATATTAGTTACATGAATTTCAAAAAAATTGAAATTATTTCATTATATAATGACTTGAATAAATATTTAATGCTAAAGCAACTAAATTTAAATTTCATATTAAAAATTTTTTGTCAAGAAAATTTATTTATAATTACCAAATGAAAAGTATCACTTATCTAATAACTAAATTTTGGTAACGTATGGCACACATTGTCATTTTTTAAGACTGCCACCTATCACGTTTAGTTTTCCTTTTTTTTTTTTTTTTTTCTCTTTTGGTTTTTTTTTAGTTTTTTAATAACTAAATTTTAATCATTTACGGCACACAATATCGTTTCTTAATCCTACCAAGTGTCACGATTAGGTTTTTTGTTTTTTGTTTTATATTTTTATATTTTTTGTTTTTTACATTTTCTTTTAAAATATTTTTTAAATGATAAAATATATATTTTAAAAATTTATATTTTTATGTGTGGAATCCACTTATGTCAAAAAAATTTTTTACTTTTTTTTTACTTTTTCTTTTTTAATTAAAAAATATTTAATAAAAATTTTTTAAGCTTTTTTAGGATCCACTTAAGTAATGTACGGTCAATATTTCCTATTATTACGTGTCATGTTTAAGTTTTTTTTTTTTTATTTGGCTTTTTTTTTTACTTTTTCTTTTAAATGATTTACTAAACATTTTTAAATTATTAAATATATATTTTTAAAAATTTTATTTTTTATGTTTGGAACCCACTTATATCAATTTTTTTTTAGCTTTTTTTTTTAATTTTTTTTAACTCTTTTCATTTTTAAAATTTATGAATATTTAAAAGGAGTTTTTTAGTTTTATTTTTTGGAGACTCATTTAATACCAAATCATGTGTTTTTTTTTTTTTCTTTCCTTTTTTTATATTCTTAAAAATTATAAAAAAATTATATTTTTTATGTGTGAAATCTATTTATATCAAACTTTCTTTTGTTACTTTTTCTTTTATACCTCCTTTAACTTTTTTTTTCTTTTTAAAAAATATTCAATAAATTTTTTTAAAATTTTATTATTTTTTTAAAACCCACTTGAGTAATATATAGTCAATACTGTCGTTTCTTTTTGGACTATCACGTATCATTTTTAGGCTTTTTACTTTTTTTTTTCTTGTTTGTTTTTAAACTTTTCTTTTAAATTATATAATAAATATTTTTTAAAAATGTAAAAAATATATATTTTTTAAAGATTTTTTTATGTTTGGAACACACTTATACAAAATTTTTTTTTTTTGCTTTTCCTTTTTTATACTTTTTATAATTTTTTATTTTTTAATTATATATATTGTGATAATAAGAGGTTAATTTAGGTATTTACGTGTTATTTTTATTTATTTTTTAATTAAATATTTAAAAAAAGTGAATAAAGATGACAAAACAAAAAAAAATCAATTTATTATATTTTTATAAAAAAACCTATATCCTATAAATTTTTAATTCATTTCAATTCAACATGAGTACTTTTATAAAAATAGATATCGAATCAAGTTGAATCTATTTTTTGTAGAAAAATAAGGACAAATCGAAAATAGATTTAAGGTGCTATCCCCAAGTTATTCTGTACTATATATTTTATATTTATTTAATTTTATCTAAATTTTATAATAAAAAAATTAATTAAGGTTCTACATAGCACCTTAATTTATTTAATTCCTTCCATATTTCTTATTTTATAAATTAAATCAATTTTATAACAAAATGGATCGATTATTAATTATTATGAATAATAAAACAATCATTAATAAATAAATTTTTATTAATTTAGATTCAATATAAGTATTTTTGTAAAAAATAAGTATCAAATCAATTCGAGATAAAAGCTAATCTCGGTATTCCCGTGTTAGCATCATTTATTTTTTGTACCTTTTACTTATTAAAAAAAAAAAAGAGTATTTTTCCATAAAACCTATGAATGACAAAGGAAAAAATTTAGCCCGTGACATCGCTCCGGCCCTCACCTAGTTTATAAAAATCGTGATCCTTGGTGAATGATCTCCGTGGACCAAATCTAGCCAAATGTCACTATTTGGTGTCTCCCATCAAAGTGAGAACATGATGGGCCTATTTCAAGCCCTTGAAGTTCCGCCCATAAGGCTTATTGGGCCTATACTTAGGTCTCCCTAATGGACAAGATGTTAGGAGTCATTGGAACTTAAAAATGTGAATGGCATGATATTGATTGTTTGAATAGACTAGTCTTCATCATTCTTGATTTCCAGCTAGCTTCTATTGAAATGCTTCACTGTTTTGGATGTCAGGAACATTTGGTGATGAGAACGATGAAGAAGTTTTGTGATCTTTGTTGACGTTCTCACTGCCAAGTTTTTTGCCTGACAAATAAATAATGCAGAGAGAGCACTAGGTGTTTTCTCCCGATGGGTGAAGTTTGCCCCTCACATTACATGAAATTATTTGTTGAAGAAACCTTATTGATTCAGATTATTTATTTCGTCTTCCTTTGAAGGTTTAAGTTTTGTTGTTTGCCAAAGGGAGGAAACAGACAGATTGAGAAGTGGGGCTGTTGTTCATTGGGAATGGGTCTTAATCTGATGCCCCATTTGGGGAAGAAGGAAACATGACAGTGCTTGAAAATGAACCTGGAAAACTGACTCCAAAAATGTGAAATTCGTGTATGAAGATGATTGAAACACCCATGGACAGAGATAGAAAGCGTAATAATAGAATCTCTAGAGAAATCATAAATTTAAGAATGTTGAGATATCTAACTAAATTTTAAGGAGCAATTTATTTTCAAAATATGCTTTGTCAATATATATATATATATATATGTATAAAAACAGCTTCTAGTTTTTAAGAAAGGACCAGTTTCCTTGTGAAACTTGCTAAGAAATCAACCTATGCAAATATTTGATTCAATGAGCTTAACATCAACATTGCTGCCACTGCAAACAAGAAAATTCTTAGTACAAGTTTTGATTCATAGCCGATTCCTTATACAAAAGAAGTCATAATTTAGGATAGAAAAAAAAAATACAATGTTAGAATTTAAATTTCAAAAATTATCAATATCATCTTTTAAAATGGTTACTTGAACGAATTAAATTAAAATCACGGTTAGTTATTAACTAGCCTTCATGACTAGCCTTGTTTAATGGATTTTCCTCTTCCCCTACCAACCTGACATTAATTTTTTTTGCCACGTGTTTTTAATTGTTTCTCTCAATTGCATTATATAAATATATGTATTTTGATTTGATAGTGTTTGATTCTTCTTCTGTTTGTTCACTTTCATTCATATTTTTTTCCTTATTACATTTTTGTTGTCAACGACGAATACCTGAATATATCTACTAAGAATCATGTGAAACTTTCAATGTATTTTTCATTGCAATTGAATATTTTCAAATTTCAGTTTCTTCAAACTAGGCAATTTGTCCTTGAGAAAATCGTCCTGATTAAGTTACCAGTGCCTATATATTCCTTTTGCCGTTAATTCCAAACATTCTTTCACTCTTCAAATCTCTCAATGCCCTACAGTTCCATATAATTGCTACCATAAAGACTGTTGAAAACTCCCATACAACTGAGAAGGCAAGCCTAGCTATAAAATTTTCTTAATTTGTGAAAGTGTAAGAAAAAAAAAATGATATAAATGATGTGACATTTCATATTATTGAGTTCATTTTACATGTATTTATCATTGAATTAAATATTCATAATAAAATATAATTCCATACATAGCACAATTGATTAAAATTTTTGTTACACTAAAGATAAACTTGGAAAAACAGTGATTTACATTTGATGATTTTTCAAAATTGCTTTTTAACAAATGCTAATTAACTTGATGAAATTTGATTAATTTGACCAATCTGTCCTAAAAGGAGTTTTTTCTTTTTTAATCCCACATATTCATGCTGATATTCAATCTCTTTCCGTGGCATTCCATGTGGGTGAGTGTGCGTGCGTTACATCAACATCAATGAATAGAATATCAGCTTTCATTCATTAATGGTAACTGATGACATGAAACTGTGGCTCTGCGAGTTTCCTCACGCAAGGAAATGGTGTGAAATCACATGATAAGAAAGAAGTGAAAAAAACAAGAGAGAAGAAAACACAAAATCATCGAAGCCATGGTCGTGTAAACTTTATGTCCTTTGAAACCTTTTTTTCCTCATCCATCATGTCACTTAAGTTTGCTTGTGGGGGTGGTTGCTGCTCCCTATTCCCAACCCCCAACTCTCTTCCATTTCCCAATTTATTATCATGCTTTGCGCTTTGCCTTTAGCCCTTCGCATTGATGAGAAATTTGGACACCATTTTAAGAAAAGTTTACTGAAATTTCTTGTAGAAAATCGATATTACTTGTCTTGATCCCTTGAAAGTCTGTCAGAAGCGAAAGGACTTTTTGTCCCCGTTACTGGGCGAAGTTGACCTACACGGGGGAGGGCAGGGATCTTTCTTTCCTTTCTCGCGAGTTAAAAAGAAAGCTATATTTCATTATAACAACAAATTGATAGATTATTACAAGAAAGGTGAAAGTAATACTTATGTTGGATACTGGTATATATTTTGAGAATCAAATTTTCATATCCATTTTCATTGAATATGTATCCTATATGGGTATGTCAAGAAAAATGTATCTTCACAATTTTTATTTTTTTTTTACATCTATCAAGGCCCAGTAAAATTTTGCAAACAAAGAAGATTCCATTAAAAATTTCACTAGCTGAAGGGTTTTCCATTCATTTGGAGGGGGATGGAATAGATCAAGACTAAAGTTACAAGTGGTTTTGTGGTCCATAAGGATTGGTATAGAAATGCTTTTGTGGTCCATGAAGAAAGAAAGCCTAATGTTGAGGGAGAGGAGAAAGGTGGGGGCAATTGAAAAAGGAGCAAGACGGGAGAAAGGGGAGTGGGGGATGAAACCCACCATGGCACAAACTCATCCAAGTTTAGGCACATCCTCATCCCCATCTTCACTTCCAAAAATTGAACATGTATGAAGCAAAAAAAAAGCGACATGATAAAACTTACCTTCAGATCTTGTCCATCGATCCTTTCATCAAACAACACGACAATCTCCACAACATTTTCCATTTAATAGTAGTTGTAATAAAAAAAAAAAAAGCATCTAATTCAATCAAAACAGCTGCTTACCCCTAATGATTCGCATTGAGAATTTCTTCGAAGAACCAAACTTTTTTAGCCCAAATTCCCCTCTATAATTGTCCCAAACTAGATACCCAATTTTTTCTTTTAACTGTGCAAGTTGTTATGGTGACAACTGCGCCTTGAAAAGAAAAACATCAAATGAGTGCAAAATAAGTCTTCAACACGAAACATGAAACTTTCATCATTATTGGATAAGGCGAATCACATCCGTTTGGTGGGGGCAAAGCCCTCTGTCACGTGTAACGGAATTTGACAGTTCAATGTCTTTCTTTCTTTCTTTTTTGATGCATTAGAAAAAGAAATTTTTGGGTTTTTTTTTTTTTTTTCGTTTTGGCAAATTCAGAGTAAAATTTTGCATAGCAAAAGTTCGTGATTTGAACTGTTTGTCTATTCTTTCACCACTTTGAGTAAAGTAATGAAAAAGCCAACCTTTGCTTGGTTCTATTCGGCCCCGTTACATGAATATAAGGTTTTTGGTCAAGCTTGAAGTCAGCCCAAAATATCATATTCGAAAATCAAAATTCAATTATACCTGTCAATGTGTTAGGCTCAAATACCTCTCCTATTCCTAATGACAATGATTTTCGTTATATCTCTCATAAAATCTCGCCTTCACCAAAGGATTGGCAACTTGCTCTTATTGGACAGGAAAAGAAAAAAAGGGTCAGTCACTTCTAGTTGAAATTGCAAATAATTTCAACTGCTTCGAAGAAATCCAAGAGTGATTTTGGAAGGGAAATTGGGCTTTGGTCATGAAGAAAATTTTGCTTGGATTGTTTTAATCGAGAGATGTCCAGATTCCAGCAGCATTCAGGTACTTTAGTTTTCACGAGTGGTCAAAACCCTCCAACAATGTACCCACACTCAGATCAAATTGGGAATCCCATAAATGTTCCCTATCTTCAATGAGACATCTTTTTGCAATGTGCTACCTTAGACCTTTTTAGCAACACTTCCAAAAGCATGTAGCCCTGCTCTCTTTGCAAATGCTACTTATTTTATTTAAGAAGGAAATTGTCCAAAATTGATAAAGGAAATTTAACATAACCATACGCCTCACAGCCCACTATTTTAAAATTCATTCATTTAATTAATAATTATGTGATTTATTTGTAAAAAATTGATTTCTTAATTCTGTTTTTTTTAACCAAAATTCTTACTACTGGAATTAAAAATTTTTCACAACCTCAAATATAAAATAATTAATTCAATCTTTCTTTTTTTTTTTTCCTCTATAACTGGGGATCTAATAATTTTGGGATTATATTCTCCCAACCAAAGATAAATGTAGCAGAGAATAATTAATGCTATCATTATCACTTGTTTAAGGATAAGCAAGGGTTACCAATGAGATTTTGGTTTAATAATAAAGAAGAGATTTTTTAATCTTGAAAGTTTAGTTTAAGTTTAAATTTCATCTATATGTTTATTTAATTATCTAATAATATTTTAATTAATTAATTAATTAATTAATTAATTAATTATTCAATCATTGTAATTTACTTATAATATAATATATATTAATTATTCAATTAATTATATAAATATAATTATTAATTATAATTATAACTTTTAAAAAATAAAAAAGCTATCGGCATGCATAAGAAAATTTTTATTTATATTTGGAATATCCATCGTTAGCTCATTGAAAAGTAAAGCCGTGTATAAAGTTATTGACGGTGACATGGTTCAGATAGACATAGAATTCTAGCCGGGTCTATAGTAGTTTTGAATCCAATACATAGAGATGTCAACCTTAGCTAGATTACACAAAAATTTTGGGTTTTTTATTTTAGAGAATGAGATGAATATTAAATTTTAAGGTGGAATAGATATAATTTTAAATTTTTTATTAAATATATATATAATGATAAGGAATATGGTATTCCTTACGTATCAATATTTTATATATTTTTATATATTTTTATATATTTAATAAATTAATTTTTATTTAATAATATAAATTTTGTTTTAAATTTATTAGATTTAATATATTTATATTTAAAAATACATATTTATAAAAAAATTATTTTTATGTACAGGATATAAATTAAATTTCGGATAGCAACAGTAGCACTATCAAAATAAGGTTCCACTCCATCTTTAATCAATTCTCCAAAAATATCCATAACAACTCAACTTCTGAAATTACTTAACCTATCCATATTCAGAAAATTTTTACAGTCATTCCTTATTCATTTATGAAATCATAATACATTCTTTGCATTGCACTAAACAACGGATCAATAGGAAAAATTATTTTTTAAAATTATTTTGAAAACAATTAAATTACGACAAAACTTGAAAATATCTCTTAACATCTTATAAAAATATATACATTCATTTCCTTTCAAGTTTTTTTTTTTTTTTTTATAAACTCTTTTAATTAAAACAAATATTATTACTAATTAATTAATAAATTTAAATTATTATTATTATTATTATTATTATTATTATTTCCACAAAATAGAAGAAGTTTCACCATTCAAAGCTCCACCAAGGGTGATCCTAAGGAAAACTTCTAATACTTAATTTTGTATAGATTTGAGCATTGAGAGGGTGTTCAGATGGCACTTCTCTCTCTTTTTTTAAAATCAATTTTTTGTTTTTATTTTTGTGTTTATGTTTTTTACTTTATTTTTTAATATCCTTCATTCCTTTTATATTTTTTTGCTATTCTTTATTTTTGGGTTTTTAATTTTAATTTTTTAATTAAATATATTTTGTAAAAAATTCAATAAAGTAATTACGAAACAACCCATATTCGACGGGTTTTAATTTATTCTGATCCAAAGATAGGTGCATTTTTTTTAAAATTAAAGATCTTATTAAGATTTCTTTTTAAATAAGAGTTAGATTGCAAGTGGATTTAGAATGTTTCATCCCACTCTTGGTATATATGAAAATGTATATGTTATTATCTGTTCATCCATCTATTATATTGAAGTTGTAGATTTTGAAAGAATGAGAGAGTCTCCACATGGTGCTCCATCTTTCTTCAAAAAATCTATTTTTGTTTTTTGTTTTACTTTTTATTTTGTTTATTAGATAAATTTTGTAAAAAAAATCAATGGTAGGATGATAAAATAATCTGTATTTGATTAATTTTGATTTGCATCAATCCAACATAAGTGCATTTTTTAAAAAATCGAGATTGGGTCAAAGCTGTTTTTTGAAAATGGGATCGAGTTGGAGATGGATTTAAGGTATTTACCTCATATTGAATGTCCATGTGGCACCTTCCTCTTTTTTATTTTATTTTTTTCACTTTTTTTTTTTTTTTAAAGCTTTTGATTTTTTTCTATTTTTAAAATTTTTAACTTTTATATTTTATTAGATAAATTTTATAAGAAAAAAATCAATCAAGATAGAGATAACAAAACAATCGATATCCAATTTCGGTTCACTCTAATCCAATTGGTGCACTTTGTTTAATTCGGGATAATTGGGCTGAGGTTTTTTTAAATTGACTTTAGTAAAAGTAAGGTTTGGGTATTATGTCTTAACCTAGTAGATATAAAAATATTTTTCATTATTTATTTAATTCTATATTTATATACGATTTTTTATTAAAAAATAGTATTTAGTATCTTAATTTAATAAATTCACATGCCATACTATTTGATTTTTTTTTTAGGTTAAAATGTGCTATAGGCCCCTATACTCGTCAAATTTTAGGAATTTAGTTCCTCTAGTCTAATTTTAAAAAATTTAGTCCTTGTAATATTATTTTTTAAGAATTTTAGTTTCATCATTAACAGTGTTAATTTTATTTGTTAAATGCCTGACATGGCTATTGACGTGGCATTTTTATTGGTTTTTAAAATTGTTAATTCTAATGTGTATTACAATAATGGTCACGTGACTATAAAAAATCCACATAAGCATTAACACATTATCTTAAATATTACTTACTTAATAATTCCTAATATCATTAACCTAAAAAAAAAAAAAACACTCTGAGAATCAAAACAAAAAACAAAAAGACAAACCCATAAAACCATGAACAAAAAGATCCCAAAATCCTTCATTCTCAAATTCTTCATTTCTCATTTGTTCTCAAATCCCAAATTGAAATTGTGAAACACAAATTGAAATCTTGGAATTAAAAAGTTAAAGGAGTTGATTGGAAATGAGAGAGGGTTCGATTTTGATGAATCAATAAATCCTACCAGAAGAAATGTTTGATTTCTCTCATTCAGACTGAAAACAAGAACAAGTGTGGGTGATGAATCATTTTTCTCATTGGTTTATCAGTAAAACTTTGTTGCACTTTGACTGCAATCACTTAGTTTTGTCTTATTGATATTTTTATAGAACTAAAGAAAGAAATTGTTTGAATACCTTAAACTTTTATTGCTACATTGAAAAGATTGGGTTTACAAGTTTATATTCTTTATTAGAATTATTTTTTAAAGATTGGGTTTACAATGTTACATCGATTGTAGTCATATATAGTGATTTCTTGTTGATGCATTGATTTCTTATTGTTAAATGTTGGATTGTCTTTTTTTGCATTTTCATTGGGTTGAGTTTGTTTGAAGTTGAAAAAAAAAAAAAGAAACTAATGGAAAACTACAACAAATCTAAAAATGGTAACTTTTTTTTTTAGTTTGAATGTATATTTAACATTATTGAGTTTATGGTTACCAAAAAAGTTAAGACAATAGATTTTTTTTTAACTCTGATATTATGTTCGAATGTTGAATTGACAATAGATTCAAATTTGTTTTTGTAACCTATGATTATAAAGGTAAGTCTATGTTCTATTATTACAAATTGAAGGCTCATCTAGTCACTTCAACAAGCAATGATAATCCTATAAGGCATTTCTTTGGTTGCAACAACTATCAGATATATATAAAATAATCATGAATCTCAAATATTGATATTGAGTCTAAAGTATGGTCTTGAAGTTTGACTATCCCTAAGATTGTGCTTGGCATGGTAATAAAATGTATAATTAAAATGTATAATATACATAAGGAAATCAGTGTCGATTTTTTACTTAACATGATAGGCCAAATAAAGATGAACATTTGAAACTATATATTATTGATTTACAGGATGCCAATAGAGGTTTAAAAAGAGAAAATTCAATTTTGAAATATGAAAACACAGCATTAAGAAGAAATAATGCTAAGTTGAAATGTCATGATGAATGGAACAATGTTTAATAATGATGATTTATTTGACGAAGTTGTTGTATTGAAAGCTAAGAATGATGAGTTACATGTAAGATTGAAGAATGTTATGTTAGATGCAAAAATGGAAGCAAAGTCAAAGAGGCTATTCAAAATGGATTTGATGTTTAGTTTGCTAATGTTTTTGTATTTTGCATTTGGAGTAAGTAAAGATGATATGGTTAAAAATGGTATGTTAGCTCTGCCATGAATAATTATACATGTATAAATTATATATCTTGTTTAATGATATGCAAACTTTTCTTGTCATTCAAGTGCATATATAATATAAAATTATGTTTTGGTTAATGATAGTACACCTACTTGTATTTAAATTTTTTTCATGTAATACTTGTTATGAATAACGCAAAAGTAGATATGATCAATTGATACCACCAAACAGAAGATGATTGCAACCATGAAGCTATATATTTTCATTTCCATTTGAAATCATTAACCACAATGCTTTCAACAAAACATTGTTGTTTGCATTTACAACAAAAAATGACTAGACAATTACATTGGTGTTTGCTTTTACAACAAACTATAGATATAAAACCACACAAGTACATCGGTATCAAGCTTGATACAAAAAAATGTGAAACATTTTTTCAAAACCCAATATGTAATTCTAGGACCTATAACCCAAAAAATCATCAATCTAGTTACGTAAAATGACCATGTTAGCTTTTAGGGTGAGATGGTTATCCAAGAGGAGAAGTGAATTAGATTTTTTCAAAATCTTCCTAAACAATGATTTCAAAACAATTAAATGTAGGATTAAAAACATTCTGCTCTTTAATGAAAATATGATGCTATCAACAATAATTAATGAGCCTAGAATCAAATATAAATAACAATAAGTGAAAGAATGTAGGGATGGAGAAATTAAACACAAAGATTTATAAAAGTTCGATCTTTCTCCTCAAGGCATCTATGTCCTCTCTCTTGATTATCCACACCAAGGCTTCAATCCACTATTCTAGAACTGAAATTATAACTTTATCTTTTTCTTAAGGCTTAGATAGCAACCTAACACTCTTTATTTTTCAAGCTAAATAACAATATCTTAATCTTACAAATTCAAAAAGATGCCTCACCTCTTGATTACAAAATCACTAAATAGAATTATAAACTTAAACCACCTCTCAAAGGCTAAGTGTTTGCCTAATGATATACGAAGAAATATGATGAATGAACAACATAATATAGCTTGGATACAACAAATACAAAAGATATGGATTTTAAGTTCTAACAACTCTTGATTCTTTGAAAAAATATAAATATATCTCTTAATTCATTAACCTTCTTCCTGTGTTGAAATGCTCAATTTGTAGAGGAGTTGAGGAAATAGCGATTGAAAATGCTTAGAAAATAAAAAACCAAGTTTTCTTCCTTCGAAACTAGATGTTATAGCTTGTTTGGGATGAAAAGATCAATTGGTAGTTCTTTAATTTCACTCAATGTTTTACTGTTACAACAAAAGGGATCAATTGGTTTTGGTTCCCAATCGATTGGGTCAACCAGATTTTAGATACTTAATGATTCTCGATGAATAATGCCACTAGTTGTCTCTTGTTTTGTATTTTACTCACTAATTTGATCAAATTTTGAGTTATACAATTTCAAATGAAAAATTGTTTGAAGATTTAAAAACTAGACTTAAAGAGCTTTCTATCCATATAAAATTCATCATCTAATTCATTGTATTCCAATTATAGTGAATTTTCAAATCTACCCCTTATGTAGTTTTTAGAGAACTGTATAGTGTTTAATAAAAATTCAAAATCTTTTCTTAAAAAATTTAGATTTAGATTTTGTTTAATCCATTAGAAAGTAGACTCAAAGAGCTTTCCAACCATATAAAATTCAAATATCAAAACTTTGTGAATTAATACAAAAAAAAAAGTTTCAATGTTAAAAAACTTTGTTATTATAAAACAACTTTATTAAGTTAATCTATTTCTCAAAACCAATATTAACAAAATTGTATTGAGTTTAAAATGAATAAGTTCACCTTAAAAACAACAGTTGGACTTTCATATAAGCTCATATGAATAATGTTTAAAGATAGTATTGATTTAAGAAATAAGAAAACATAGAGAAATGTTTATCTAAACTTTGAAAATCATATTATTTATTTAGTACCAAAATAATAAAACTTAAAAATATGTACTAAATAAATCTTTTTCAAAATCTTGATTAAACTTATTTAGCTTATGTTTTGTTATTTCAAAATAAGGATCAATTCAAGACTAACATACCAGAATATTTGCTACTATAAAACTTGTAACTATAAAACCAAACAAATACATTCGTATCAAGCTTGATACAAAAAAATGCTAAACCTTTGTTACACTTCAAACACTGTAACAATAGGACCTATAACCTAAAAAGTTAAAAATCTGATTATAGAGAATCCTCATGGTCAATCTTTCTTTAAAGTTAGTGCAAGACTTTCTTTTGTTGAGTTTAGGGTGGTTTCTTGTTCTTTCCCACTTGTTAACATATATTTTTGCAAAATCTTCTTATTCCTTTGTACCTAATAATAGAAAACTTAAAACAGTGAAATTCAATATATAGATAAAAAAATGGTGATACAATAATCAATCAATAGCTATTTTACTAGTAAATTATTTTTGGTGATGTATTGACCAAACATATTTGCATCTTTTCCTATAATCAGCTCATTAGGTTTTTCAGGCTATGTTTATTAAATCCACAGTATTAGTCTCAATAATCTAAACGATATAAACTAATTAAATCAGTAATCACTTACATTGAATATCGAAATCTCAATATCTAGGTCTTGGTATAAACCAATCCCCATGCTAGACAAGTTGGATTTTCCTTTCCTTTTCCTTGCTTGTAAACTTTCAGAAATGGCCTATATGGTTAACAAGACAATTAGTTAATGACATCAAAACTTCAAAAAAAAATTTCAAACAATAACAACATTAGAACTTCAAAACTTTAACATTAGAACTTAAAAATTCGATATCAAAACTCAAACAATAGCAACAAAATTGTAAATAAGAAAATGTATACACTTACTTTTCAGAAACAGAGGAGGATAGATTGTCACCTTTAATGGTTAACTTTGATCTTACATTTTTATTACCAATAGCTTAAACATATTTAAAACAATTAGTATAATAGGATTTTCATTCATTTAATAACAAAACAAGTATGAAAAAGCTTTCTTACAAATTTTGATCTCTTTAGACATCCTAACTTGTTATGGACTTCTCTATAACAGTATCCATACATCATCTTTCTTATTCGCCTTGATAGTTTTGTCTCACTTTTTCTTTCAAGAGGTTCATTTCTTCTTTTATTTACTAGTCTACCTAGCATATTTTTTACTAAAAGAGGTAAAATTTATCCATAGATGTTTTTAGGCCTATACTGCTTACTTTTAACAAGGTTTAACATGTACTTGTAAGCACATAAATATTTTCCTTCATGAATCATGAACTTATAAAATTAAGTGGATTTAATCCCTCATACATTATGTATTCATTGCATGCTAACATAGAACTCCACTTATGTCTCATCTCTTACAAGAATATGAATGATGTTGTAACATGACAATGAAACTCTCTCTCTTGTATTTCAACATTCTCCCAATATACTTCATGCCTACCACTGCCATTCCATTCAACTTTCCATTTTTTAGACAGTTGCCTAAACTTTTCAATTTTTTTTACAATTTTTAGGCCATAATTAGTATTCCATTTGTTAACAACCTCTTTTTTTTGCATCGATCTCTTCATTACATAAACCCTAATATCTTCTAACATGCTAATGATTGGTTTGCACCTAACTTTCAAAATGACACCATTAAACGTTTCACACATATTGTTAGCAATGACATCACATTTAATGATATCATTGAAGAAAGCTTGGCATCAATCCTACACTAACCATTTCTCTAATAACTTTTCTTTTGCTCTAAGCCCTCATTCAATGCCTACCATAATTTCTAGTTGTTTTTTCAACTCAGGTTATTTAGGAGACCTAGCACATATCCAAAACTATAATTTCAAGTCTTTTTCTTTATGACTTTTCCAACACCTAGCGTAAATATGCTTAGCACATATTCTTTACTTTACATGTGGCAATATATCCCTAACAAATATTATCAAACCTTAACATATTCAAAAAAAAAATAAAAAATAATTCATGTATTAGAACACAACAATTATACTAGTTAAGTAAATATGCATGAAAAAGTAAACAAAAGTTAGGTGCAAAAATTACCTTATGTATATCGCTTATCATAGACCATCTAGGTCTATCTTCAATACCTAAATCATCACAAAATTGTTGTATAAACTATGTCCAACTCTTAGGATTCTCTATTTGTACTATGTAATTGGGAACATTTGATTATTCACAGCCCTCTCTATAGCCACAAGCAACTAACCTTTAACCTACCCTTTAAGGAAACAACCATTAAGACCAATAATTTGCCTACATCCCTTAATAAATCCTTTTTTCAAAGCCCTAAAACATACATAAAATTTGTTAAATAAAAGCATAAAATCAAGGTTTGAATTCTTAACTGTCAAAAAAATAGAGCTCCTTAGGTTGGTTGAATTTAACTCTTCAAAGTAATCATTTAGAAACATAATTTTTTTTTTTGTACTTTTCCTCCATTCTTTAAATAACAACTCCTTTGGCTGCTTTATAGAAATCATACAACATAGTAACCCTTAATTTCTTCCTAATCAGTGCCTTCAAATTCCTAGGCTTTATCAATGGCATTACATTAATTTGTTCATCAAACTTTTTAGCAAAAACAAAGGTTGTCACCCTTTTATTCTTTGAAATGAGTAGGCATGAATGCTTAACCATATATGTTTTCACAATATATGTCCTATTAATACTGCACTATAAGCAAAGCATAGTCCAATAATAGCCCTTAGCATTGCATGCAACTTTAACTCTGATTTTATCATTATTTCTGTACTTGAATTCAAACCATTTTCTTGTAAAAAAATCACATAGTACTTCTTTAAGCAAATTCAGATTCTTGAATCTAAACAAATTTAGTTTCTCGAATCTAAGCCCAAGTACAAAATCTTTAAAATGCAATCTAGAATTATAATAAGTGTTACTAGAATGCATTTTCTGTACATCATCTTTATTAGACCCATCACTGGTGCTACTGTAACTATCAAGGTCTGATGAATCACAGTAATCTCTCATGTACCCATTAATTGCAAGGTTTGGCATTAAAAATTAAACTCTACCTCTAACAACTTCACCATCATCTAATTTATCTCATTCAGCATCTGATTCACCATCACAAAAACCTTTTTTTTCTCATCATAAACGTTAACATTCTGCCTAACTTTTTCCAATTCATCATTAGCTGTAGAATCATCATTCACATTGCCATCATTCATATACATTAAATCCCTTAACAGACCTAAAACCCTCGACAGTAACTTCATTAGCATCATTAACTTTATTTACATTGACTTCACTTGCATTAAATCCCTCATCATTGCATAAACTCTCAATAGTAACTTCATTTGCTTCATTCACTTCATCCCTTTCCTTATTTGATTTCTCTTTTTTTAAACCATAATGAAAATCAACTAATATAGGTGTGAAAGGCCTTGCTTGTTCAAGCAGAGCATTTGAAATATCACTATTAAGTTTGAAATCCAAATGTTCTACATAAATATCTATAAGCCTACCCATCTTTAATTGAGCAGCCAAGTTTACCATGCTATTATCATCTTTTGTTAACAACTTCACACTTGTTTTTAATGTTTTACCAAACTCTATAAAGTAAATTTTCATCTTATTCCTTAAATTATAACATAAACTTTTTATAGTTCCTAATATTATCCAATTACAAATACGATATGGATCATCATCAAATTCATTCTTTAACCCATTCACATATCTAACTAAATATGACTTCTTTTGAATTATCCCCAATGGTGGTACCATGCTTGGATAGGTTCCCAAGTCATTCTAATCTTAAACCCAACATCAAAATGAAATAAATAAATATGTTTATAGTTAACCAAACTACTAATGTGCAACATATGGTACACATACATAATTTAATACACATTTTATATATTAGACAATTGTGAATCTTATTATACAGAAACCAATGCCACTAGTAAGTTCCAGAATTATGTAATTTAACCAAGCACCAATATGTAATTTAACTATGCAATAATTATATTCAATGGCCCATACAACTAGACAAGTAGGCCATAGATCCAGACGAAGGATAACAAACAACAACAAGACCACACACCACTACAATCAAATATTGCTAAAAAAAAGTTTAAATATTGAGCAAACACATTTATTAATAGTGTAACCTAAACTTGTCAACCTAATGTATTCAATGTACAAATAACGGTTTAAAGTATTCAAAATTTTTTTTTTCAGTTTTGTGAAAATTTCAAAAAGAAAAGAAATCAAATGAAAGTGTAGTTAAAGTGCAAAGAAACAAAGAATATGAGGAAAGCAAGTGAGGAATGTTGAATCATCTAACCTGTTCTTGTTTGAAAGTGCAAATAAGTGCAAGAAAGTAACAAAGAACTAGTTGAATCCTAAGTTGTTTCTTGTTAAAACCTTTCACAATTTGAGTTCTCCATTTTGATTAAGGTTAAAAGTTGTTTCAGGTTTAGGGTTTTTTCAAGTGGGATTCTGATTAGGGTTGAAGATTTAGGAATTTTTTTTTAACGCGAAATTTTTTTTCAAGTTTCAAGTTTTCAATTGTTTTTTTTTTTTTTTGTTTTCAAATTAATTTTTTTAATGATATTATTAAGTAATATTTGAGATAATGTGTTAATGCTGACATGAATTTTTTGTAGTCCATATAGCTATTATTGTAATACACGTCAACATTAATAATTTTAAGAACTAATAAAAATATCACATTAGCAGTAATGTCAGTCATTTAATTGGTAAAATTTAACAAAGTTAATGATTAGACTACAATCCTTAAAAAATAATAGTATAAGAACTAAATTTCTTTAAATTAGGTTAGATGGACTAAATTCTTAAAATTCGACGAGTACAAAGACCTATAACACATTTTAACCTTGTTTTTATCATTTTTTTTGTTTTTTAAATTTTTTATTAGATAAATTTTTTAAAGAGAAAGTGAATGAATGATGATGAAACAATTTATATTTGATGGGTTTTTATTCACCATGATCCAATTGATGCAATATTTTTTTAAATAAAATTAGGTTAAGTTTTATTTTTTTGAATAATTTAAGTCAAATCAAAATTGGATTTAGGGTGTTCTATCCCAACCTTTATTGGGATATATAAAAAATATAAAGTTTATTATTTATTTAATTTATATTTATATATGTATTGTATTAATAAAGATATTATTTAATATCTTAATCTAATAAAAAATACATTTATATATAATTAAGTTATAATTTACATTAAAAAAATAAATATACTTACATTTGTTTATATATTACCATCCATTAAAACTTAACATAAAATTTTTACTTTTCTTATATTTAAAATATAATTAAAAAAATTTAAAAATAATCACGCGAACTATGAGTCAAATTGTAAATTTTATAACAATTAGTCGATTCAATCGGTTCAGTTTGAAAAATCAATAACCAATTTAACCGACTTTCATTTAACAAATAATAGAATTGATCAAAAATTTTAAATAACTAACCATAACTAAACTAACCAAAATTGGTTTGGTTCGGTCAGTTCGGTTAAATAATCGAATTTTTTTATCATTTTTATTTCTATTTTGAATAATTATTTAACTATAAATTCGATTCAATAAAATTCAAATTCAAGTATCATTCAAACTAAATCACTAAAAAAATTAACAATTTCAACAATATTTTACTAGAAAAAATAAATAAAAATACTTATCTCAATTTTTTTATCGTCACTTATTAAAAAATTGATTAATTCGATCAGTTTCGTTATCAATTTTAAAAATTAAAAATTAACTAAATTAATCAATTTAACCGATTTAAAAAATTAATTATAACTAAAACAAAATAAACTAAACTGATTTAATCAAATTCACATGATTTTAGTCGGTTTAATCGATTCAAGCCAACTTTTACTTACCTATAGATTTGGCAAAAAAAGAAGACAAGACAAAAGCACAGAATATGCCTTTACATTAGACTTTTTCCCATTTTCTACCCTGATAATAATACTATTAATCTTGATTTCAACATTAATTTAGAAAAAAGTAAGATCCACGTAATTTGAAAATTAGGCTCCGTTTATTTCACAAAATTGACTTTCAAAAAACACCTTTTGGAATATGTTTACATTTTTTTAAAAAAATAGAGATTTTTTATTATTTTGATAAATTAAATAAAAAAAATATTTTCTATTATTTGATTATTTTTTAAAACATTTATTTCTTTTTATATAATATTAATATAAATTTTAAAATATTAAGAATTATTTATTATTAAAGTATATTGAAGTTATTTATCATTAAAATTATTATTATTGAAGAATAATTATATTTTAATAATAATATTTAACATTAAAATGCTATATTAATATAAAAATACTTAATTAAAACTATTTATTATTCTTTATATCAATATTTTAAGATATTTAAAATAGTATTAATATTCTTCAAATATTATTTTTATTAATATTAAAATAGTAATATTTATTATTAAAATATTTATATTTCATATTAAATGTATCTATTATTAAATCATAACAAAAATCTTTTTTATTTATATTTATTATTAAAATAGTAATAATATAAATACCTTAATAAATAAAATATAAAATTATATATTTTGAACTAAAAATAACAAGAAATTGTTAAAAATATTCATTTTAAGAAAATAATATTTTATATTATTTAATATTAATTATTAAAATAATGAAAATTTTATTTTATATGTTATTATTTAAAATTATACAAATATTAAAAGACTTTTAATATTAATATTTTAATTTTTAAAATAAAATTAAATAAAGCTATTATTTATTAATATAATAATATATAAGATCTGACTTAAATAAAATTATACTTGAACGATAAATAATTATATTCATAAACAGATTTTTTTTGAAAATTATCTTCTTATTTTTCTAAAGGATTAAATAATTTAAAAAAATATCTTTTTTTTTGTTGATTAATAAATTATTTTATGTTAATCAATTAATTTTTACTAAATAAATATTTAAAAATATAAAAATTATTTTTTTACTAAACAAACGTATCATTATAATAAAAGAATTAACAAAAAAGAAAAACCTGTCAACCCACGTATGCTTACACTTTGTTGTTATTGTAATCATTTTCTTATCAAACTACCTTAATTACTGTATTAGTAAACTGAAATAATTAACAGGGACACCATCTGGCCGGCTCGTACAAAAGGTGTGAGCAACGCTACTGCTTAACAAGTATTCGCCGTTGCGTGGCTACACGTGATTGGTTGATATTGACAGCCCCGCCAATTGCACTTTGGGTTGCAAAGGTAGCGAACTCCACCAAACCTAGGCAGCGTCGCACCGGAATCTTTGGTCTTTGTGAGTTTGGAGTTCTACACGTGTTGGTTAAGTAACCATTGACATTTTCTAATGGAGTTAGGGAAAGTTTTGTCCTCCAAACTCTTCTTTAAATCGCGTGGCTTACACTTTCTTTAACGATAAAAAAGTTCAGAAAAATTTAAATCACCAACTTCTTGTTTTGATGGCTACAGCCTTATCCGCGTATATTTACAGGGAGAAGAATTTATTTGGAGTTTTTAGCGGTGGAATTTGTGAAAATTTTTTATTAATAAAATTTAAATTGATAAATTAATAAAATTAAATGATAAAATTAATAATATATAAAAAATTTTATTGAAAATATTATTTATAATTAAATTCGATTATTATTTGTTTAATGATAAATTTCATTAAACTTCTTATTAAAAATATTTATCTAAAATATATATAAAATTTTATTAAAATTTATTAAAATTTACATATTTGATTTATATAACAAAAATTTTTAGTTTATCAATTTTAATTTTAATTTAATTGATTTTAATAAAAATTTCATGTATTTTATCAAATAAATTTTATGTAAATCTTTCTCTTTTAAGAGTGCATAACAATTTTCAACATTTATATCCTCAAATTTTGCAGCATTCACATTTCCATATATTTAGCACTTTTTAAAAGGTATTAAGAAGAAAAGAAAAGCATTGCCCTAATGCCTATTATTTTATGGTTAACTGGAGGTGACTGTTGGTCTCGTCGGGCTACGGCGGTGAAGCAAAACACGCGAGGGGAGTTTTGCTCACCTGTTTTGCTTTGTGCGTGAATAGAAGTTTTAAGGCTTCGGGAAACAACAACTAGGACAAGATTTTGGTCGTTGGAAAAGCAAACAAAAAAATGTATGGTGGCCGACGACGTGGAAAATAAGAAGCATGCGTGGTGAGAAGACAGAGACATTTTGACAGATGAAAAGAGACGTGTAACTTCCAATCCCGGTGTCTCAGATAGTGTCCAGATTTGATCACTCATCCATACCACTGTATTCACCCACCGATGCCCAGGTTTGCAGCTCTGGAGGCCTCCACGATTTCGTTAATTAATTACCATTTTCACCAATACTCAATTCTTAATTAACAAGCGCCCATAATGTTGTGATTTTTTTAATCTTAATTTTAATAATTAAAATCGTTTACATTTTAACAATGAAAATTCAATTTCTTTTAATCTCAAATATTTAATTAACAAAGGAGAACATTTTACTTATAATTATTATAATAAAATTAATCAATTATAATTTAAAATTCTATAAAATTTATCAAAATTTTATATAAAATTTACATTTATAAATAATCAATTTTTACATATTTTTTATTATAATTAAATAATTTTAAAATTATGATAAAAAATTATATGTGTATGATAAAAAAATTATAAAATTATGATAATTTTATTTGAGATATTTTTAATTTAAAAATTAATTCAAAAAATTAAATTGATCACATTTATTATTTTATTATTTACCTTAAATTGCTATCATTAAATTCATATGAAAGGTATTAAAATTTTAATTGCCATTATTAATAAGTAATATAATTTGATGTCTCTTTTCAATTATAAATATTTAACTCTTGAATTATATTTATTAAAAAATATACTTTCCAATTTTTTTTAAAAATGACCTATTGGCTTCACTTTTTAAGCTATACATACATATAATATTAATTTTAGAATAACTAACAGATGATTAAATTAATTAAAATTAATTTTTATTATGTCAAATCAAATTAATTTTATTATCATTATTACATTAATTTCAAAATATCTTTTTTCATTTCCAATACACATTATAATTGACTATTCTAATTATCAAGTATAAATTATTCTCAATTTAAGATACTATTACTTTTTATTTGGTTCTTAATTTATTTTAGTCAATTAATCATTTAAAAATTAATGTTAATAAGGATTATTGAATGTATTTTATAATAATAGAATTAAGATATTTTAAATTTAATTTATTTTACCATTAAATTCTAAATTTTAAATTTTAAATGCATAATAAATTTTAAATACATGTCAATTTTTTAGATTGTCCACATATAAAATATGTAGACTATCCACATCAGATTATTTTCTTTTTATTAAAAGGTTTGATTTTTATATATTTATTAGTTTTAAACCCATGTTATGCACGGGCAAACAAATCAATAATTTTTTTTTACACATATTACTATTTAAAAATGAAAGATTATTTATTAAAAAACAAAATTTATATTTTAAGAAATAGTATATTTATAATTTTGAGAAAAAACTGTATTTTCATAATAATATATAATGTTAGAAATCTCATTTTGTAATATGGGTGGTATGTGTGTGTATGTATATATATATGTATGTATATGAAGAGGGATCAACTTACACCAATATAAAATTTTTTACTTTTATATTTTTTTTAATTATTGATTTTAATAGATTTAAAAGATGAGATTATACCTTTTTTTGTGACTTATTTCTCCCATTCCTTAAATCTATTGAAATTAATAATAAAAAAAAATATATAAAAAAGGCGTAAAACTTTTTTGATATAACTTGATCTCTTTCTTATATATGTGTGTGTGTATATGTGTGTATGTATGTGTGTGCGAGTGTATATATATATATATATATATATAATGTTATACTTAGGAGAACTTATTGGTATCTATAAATTAGTAATTTAATATTCACACATATCTCATAAATTTATAATTTAATAGATAAGTTGAATTATCTTACTTTTTATCTTTAAAAATGCAACACATAAATTTTCAAAAGAAATTAAAGTGAAACAATTGTGATGTATTAAAACGATTACTATATTTATTTGATTAGTGAACTTTCAATCAAAATTAGTATTTGGTTGACCTAATTAAGAAAATTGTTGAAATGCTTTAAGTCAACATATAGTTATAAGAAAAAAATCATTGAAAATGAAAATTATTTATTTATTTTAAGGTTTCATTATTTTTTTCAAAATTAAAAAAAGTTGCCCAAAATAATTTTTAGATACAAATTTTGATTGATATTTTTTTGGAGAAATTATAATATGAAAATTTATCAAATTTAATAGAATTTAAATGCATAAGAAAAAGGAATTGTTTTGAACACATTTAGCAATATATTTTTAGTACATGCAATTGTATGAATTGAAATATAAAAATTAGAATCCAAATATTGTAAAAAGAAAAAAAAGAAAGTGCATGATAAAATTTTGAATATAAAATTTTATGGAATCAATGTTTTTGAATTATTTGCAATTAGTATATCATTTACCTTAAAACTTGTATAACTTGTCTTGTTATATATCATAAAATTAAAAACAAAAAGGTACTTCTATCTTTTAGCAATTTTCAATATAATAAAATTTATTTAATTGTTTGTTATGTATCATGTTAGATATTAAATAGCAAAATTGTCTAAGTTCTTATTTTTAAAATTTTTAAATCATCAAAAAATGATGCATATATTAGAAAATACACATTAAACACACCACATTTTCATATTTAATTCTTTTATTCAATAGCAATTGAATTAACCAAGAGCAAACAGTTGACCATGACAAAATTATTAACAAATGGCATCCATTCATGGCATAAGTGAAAGCAATTAACATTTTAATTTAAAAATTATGTTGTTGTACCAAAAAAATTATGATGTTGATTCATGCAAAGCAAATTAAATAGAATATATATAATAGAGTAAAATCACATATATTAAACATAAATAAACATGATGTTCGAAAAAATTACAAATAAAAGGCAAATCGTAAAGCGAAAGTAAGAAAAAAAGAAAAAAACTACATTTTCTTTCCCTTTTCATGGAATGTGAGATTTTTATCTTATTGTATTATAAAAATTTTAGATACAACATTTTGAAATCAAAGATAGATTCATGCTACTATGAAATTCAAACCAATAGAAAAGTAAATAACTTAAGATCATTAAGAATGAATAAATTATAAATGGAGTTTAATTGAATGTGTATAAAATAAACAAAAGAGAAGTAATACCAAATATGATAAAGTAAAAACATTTATTGTTGAAAAAAGTAAACAAAAGAAAAAAACACCTAAAGTAAAAACTATACATTTTTATTGTTAACAAAAACTATACATTTTTATTGTTAACAGTGATTGAAAAACTAAATCCAACTAAAAATAAAAATAATTGGTTGCTATATAAAAGATTCAATGAAATTTTTTTAGTAGAGATTTACCAAATCATAACTAAACAAATGCATTTGGAGGGTTTTGGTGAACCTTTTAATAATCTTAGTATAAGATGATTCTCTATTTATAATAGAAGCTCTTGAAAAGTTTGGAGTAATTTAAACAAATCAGTTATAATGGGTTATTTATAGTATGCTTTTAGTTTTTATTTTGAAAAATCTATGTTTTATATTTTAAAAACTTCTAATTAGGAGTAAATTATGCCTTCAAATTAAGATGTTTTATATGGTAATTAATCACTTATAGCATGATTCTTTAAAAAAAAAAAAAGACACCTACATAATATATAGCAAAAAATATGTTTAAAAATAATTAAGATTTTTTTATTTGAAATCTTGGTATTAAATGATTTATATATTTATTTAGGTTGATAGATTACTTTATTAAATACCAAAATTACATTTATTAGTTGGAAAGTCAATGTAAAAAATGGTGAATTAACATTGAAAAACCTATTGATATCTCAAATAGTATTATCGAATATTAGAAAGTGAATATTCTTTACACAAATATAATTCAAAGTTGAACATTTATAATTGAAAAAAATCTTAACAAAATTATTCAATACATTAATGATGGTAATTAAAATTCTATTACCTTCTTTAGAAATTTAATTGAGAATTATTTAAGGCAAATAAAAATAAATTTATTTAATTTAGTTTTTTTAATTATTAAAATATATTTATTAGAGAACACATGTTATTTTTTTAAATTGTTCAAATGTTGAAAATATAAACTATCTACTTCAAATTATTTCTTTTTAGTTAGAGGTTTTGGCTTTTATATATTTATATAAGTTATAAGATATAGAATATTTTTTTAGAGGGTTATGAAAGAAGTGATTGATAGTTGTTAGAGTTAAAAAAAATTGTTCGAACTTGAAAGCTTGCTTGAGTCAACTTTATATTGAATTCCGAATCAACAAAAAAGTCAAAAAGTGAAACCCGAAAAAGTTTTATCCTAAAAATTTGAACTGATACAAATTCAAATTGACAAAAATTAAATTGAATTTATCATGATCTGTATCCACAATGATTCAAATTCGAAATCAATTTGAATCAAAATCGTAAGAAATTGAATTATAGCCCAAAATAACCCAAACTATAATTATTTTGATTTTTTTTAAATAAAGGTAAATAAAAGATAAACATTTTTTCTTAATTAAAAAATTTAAATTAAAAAACTATTATTGTTGATAATTAGTAAATAATTTTATCAATAATGTATTATCAACAAAATTAATGTGTAAGTTCTAAATTTGATTATGAAATAAAATTAAATATGAAACAAATTAAATATGAATACATAATACTATCTTTATTATATTTAAAAATATTATTAATAAAAGATAAAAAATCATTAATTTGACATTTGATTTTATTATAAAAAAATCATTTACAATATATTATTGAATTATTGCATACTATTTAGCATTACAATTGGACATTTGGTAATATAAATGGTTTTTATTCTTAAGTCTTAATACAATAAATGGTGTTTTATGTGTAAGTTCTTCGATAGTTTGGTAATATTTTATTTCAAAAAAATTATGATAAAATCTATTTATAATTTGATAAAATTTTATTTTTAAAAAATATAATAAAATCCTCTAATAATTTAGTAATATCTTATGAATTTAATTTTTAAAAATCATTTTTAAATCCATACTTAATCTAAACAAATGAATTATAAATAAATAAATAAAAAATAATTTAAAATTTAAAATAGACAAAAATAAAAATACCAAAAAACACTGTTAATAGTTCAATTCGACCAATTAATGGCTTAGTCTATTAAATAGAGGCTCGATTCAGTTTAGTTTTGCTAAACGGTTCAGTTTGGCTTCTTGTTGAAATGTGTTGAATAGCAACTCGATTTGAGTTAGGTCGAGACAATGCGCTAATCTTCTTTGGGTTTAATGATTAAAATGATGTTTTTCTGCCTAATTATAAAACACTAAAATTTTTCTCTTTTTTTCTTTTTCTCACTTTTCCAATCTTTTCTCTCTTTAACTAGAATGAAGATTAGTCATTAGAAGTGAGGGATCACATCAAAAAATAGAAAAAGACATTGAAATTTTTAAAGTTTGACCAAAACCTTATTCAAAAACAAGATTTTTTTTCATATATTTTTTTAAATAAAAACACTCCCAAAACCTAAAAACCATTTCCTAAACTAATTTTTTAGAATCAATCCCAAGTAATATATCTTGAATCAAAGCTACCTAACTCACTGCCAAAACCCTTTTTACTGTATTAGTTACATGTTTCTCTGAATTATTGTTTGATCAATTCTGTTGTCTTTAAAGAATTTTGGTATTATTATAAAACTCTATCCCCATTTTATCTCAATCCTAAAAACACAATAATTATCACCTCAAATTTGAATTTTTTCAAGGATCATCAATCCTTTAAAATTATCCGAACCTATTCTTTTTTTTATTTTTTCTTTATTTTTTTGTCCTTGAAAAGTTTGAAAATTTTTTAACAAATCAACTAATTCAATCCTTGTTTTAAAAACCTAATGATGGTGTTTTTGGATTATCTTAGTTGGAAAAAGGTGAGGTTAAAGGGAAGACAACTAGAACTTGCAGCCAAAGAACATAGTCAGGAGGCACCAGAATTGCTACTTTAGGACATGCTCTGACACTCAAGTCAGTATTGTATCTGAGGTAAAAAAGGAAAAAAAAAGATGAAAGTAGTGAAGTGTATGGAGGAAGCTTCAATTGAGGGAAAGCTCAATGTGTGGTAATGTTTTCTTTTATGTACCTGGTCTTTCAATTATCTTACTTATGAGATTGAGAAGTGGTGACCTAACTGGGATAATTAATAGTTAATGGGATTTCTGCATGGACCTTAAAAAGGGTCTACGTGATATATGTGAGTCACGTTTAATTATCTTAGGTAGGCTTGGGTTGCATTTAATGTTCTCAGGCAAGTTGGATGCTAAGCGATCAATTATAAAGTGACTGTCTATATAGGTCGCCAATGGATCCTTAGACGAAGGGTGAGCGATTTTTTTAGAGTAGGTGACATTGCTATCTAGGCATGCCTTATTTAGGTGACCCTAAGGTATGACTGTGTTGACCAAACCTTGACCAAGTTGACCATTGACTAATTGACTTAAGCAAAACAATTAACTCTAGTTCTGAAAGGGGTTATAAAATGATCATCCTTAGGCCATTGTCTAAAGCCTAAAATAAAAAAAAAAGAAAAAAAATAAAAGAAAGAGTGGTTTAGCAAGGGGTCTTTATGGCTTGGCAAGCTCAGCGTAATGATATGTCCTTTTAAGGCATGATGAGTGTCTTTGGTGAATAGTTACACTAGGGTGTCACTATCGATGAGATGGGTATGCTTGGAGAGCTTAATTGATGTTGTGTCACTCTAAGAAGTAATAAGTGTTCTTGGTGAGCTTGAGAACTGATAGAGCCATAAAGAGAAGTAAGTGGAAACATAAAAAATATTTTTTGTAAAAAGTTTTATACTTATATGTGGAGCATGCATGGTCAGAACATGTGTTGTAGGGCATTGTGTTGCACGTATCCATGTTTTTAAAGGAAGCGTCTGGACAAGCCACGTGCTATTTTTTTATTGGAAACTGTCAAATGAGATTAATGGGTACATTTGTTAAAAATGCGCTAGTTTTGAGAAGGAAAATGAGAAGTTAAATGTCATTAATGGGTGCATTTATTGAGAATGCACCAGTTTTAAGAGGAAAACTAAAAAAGTTTTGTAGAAGAAATTAATTTTGTATTGTTCATGAATAAATTAGAATGGTGTGAATATGTGCCATTTTGACAAATATCGTTTAATGCTGCAAGGTTCAAAATTGGTGTTGTTTCACACACACCCTTTGGCTAGTTATAAATAGGAGATTGAAGGTTCATCAATCTCTATTTTTACTTATTACCCTCATAAGGATATATTGTCTATTGCATTTTTACTTCTTTTTTGTTCTTGTAATAAACCCATTCTTCCTCCTGATAGTGGCCACTTTCAATGTTGTGGCTAACCAGGTTGCAATGATCATGGGTTTTTGGGATTTTTTAAGGTTTTTAGGGGTTTTAAAATATTTTTGGGATTTTTAGGGTTACGATATCTGTGTCTTTGAGTTAAATAGGCACCTTGAAATTTTAATGAAGATAGAACCAAGATCTAGTCGAGTCTTCCTAAATATGATGGTTATATGTTTTGCTGGGCAAATCTAATCGATGATGTCTCAACAAGTAGCAAAAAAAAGGAAAAAATCACTATTGCCATGTCCCTAGCCTCATTCGAATTTGAAAATTGATAGAAAAAGAGTTGGAAAAGTTACAACTCAGATAAGTGTGAAAATAAAGGTTTTAAGCTATGCCCATTGGTTAACAGCCATTGAAAATGTTCATGCAAGTCAAATAACTGGGGCTTATGTAATTCTTGCAGAGAAAACTTGGATAGTAAACTACTGTTGCATTGCTGTTATTACTATTGTTGCTAAAATTCTTATTCTTTCTATTGAAATTAAAGTCACTATCCCTCTTGTTCAGGATTTGATTACCAAGACTAATGCTAGTGCTACATTTTAGGGCTTTGATTTGTATTTTTCTTTTTTCATAACTAATGTACACACTCTATAGTTGGTAATGAAATGGATTCTTTCACGGTCACTATCTCAGCTTATTTCACTAACTTGGTTGCAACTGTCAACATGAGTTAACTATGCATTTGGTTGTATAAAAAATAAGTTAAGAACAGGTAATTATCAAATTTCATGTAAAGTTGATAATAGTAAGACATCTGCTACAAGAATTGAATAAATTTGGAACTTTGTTCAAGTGTACTGGTATTGCATTATACTAGTTTTCAACAAAGACTAAGTTGTAAAGTTAACGCCTAGCACTGGGATTAAACTTCAAGTGCTCATGCAAGTTAAACTAAGTAACGTAATCAATATTGTAAAGTTCACATACAATGAGCTAAGCTACTACTTAGAGCATAACAAATCAATTATAATCTTATCAATGTGAACTAAATTTTTCTTCATCAAGGAATTAATATTTTAGATTTAATAGTGCATCCTATTGGCTGACTTTAAGAATTACATGAAAAGTTGATTAGTAAAGGAGATCATTGCCTTAAAATATTTAGGTGCAATAATGGAAATAAAATAACTTGTTAAAAATGACAAATATATATACCTTGGTGTAAGGTATTTCATGTTGTCTTTTCTTTAGCATACACTAGCCTTATTGACACGATTATTGTATTGTCAAGGTGAAAAACAATGTATAGAGTTTATTGGGCATGTTAGTTAAGAAGCCTTAACGTAATAGATATATGATGCATAAGGGCATATTTAGCACGTTGGCGTAGAGCCTTACTGTAATAAAAGAGGTGCATAGGGACACATTGAGCGTGTTAGTGTAAAGCTTTAACACAATAAGAGAAGGGCACAGAGCATGTTAGGCGTATTGGCGTAGAGTTTTAACACAATAAAAGATGTGCTTAAAGGCACATTGGGCATGTCGATGGAAGCCTTAATGCAATAAGAGAGGTGCATAAGGACACGTTGGCCTGTTGGCGCATAGTCTTAACACAATAAGAAAGGTATGCAAGGACACGTTGGTATGTTGACACGTAACCTTAACATAATAAGAAAGGTGTGTAGGGACACGTTGGGTATGCTGGCATAGAGTCTTAACGTAATAAGAGAGGTGTATAGAGGCATGTTGGGTGTGTTAGTGTAGAGCTTCAATGCAATAAAAGATGTGCATAAGAGCATATTGGGTGTGTTGGCACGAAACCTTACAGTAATAAAAGAGGTATATAAGGGCATGTTAGAAGTATTGGCAGGAAGTGGGGTCTATGTTTACCCATATGCCTTAACGTAATAAATGTCGCAGACAAAGGCACGTTGAGCATGTTGACTTAGAACCTTAACACAATAAATATAGTGCACAAGAGCGCGTTGAGCTTGTTGGCTTAGAGTCCTAATGTACTAAATATGGTGCATAGGGTGCATTGAGTATGTAGGTAGAAAATGAGGTCTGTGTTTGCTCATATTCTTTAACACAATAAATGTATGAGTTATGGGACAAATTTAGAAAAAGGGTGACAAAATGCCATCCATCTTCTGTAAGATATTTCTTATACAAGATTGCTTATGAGAAAGGGATGAAATCCAAATATATAATTTAAAAATATACAAGTATTGGAAGGTGAATGCAAGTAATTAAAGATGTACAAATGCAAAAGACCTGATTAGATGTAGTACTTTTTCAAGAAAGTAATGTTCTAAGTTTTTTGTATAGGATTACCCCACAATAAATGTATAAGTTATGAGACATAGTTTAGAGAAAAGTGGCAGAATATCATCCATCTTCATCACTAACGAGAATGAGGTGAAACCCAAATACATAATTTAAAAATATACGAGATTTGGAAAATAAATACAAGTAATCAAAGATGCTTTACAAATGTAAAAGACCAAGCTAGATGTAATACTTTTTCAAGTGAGCAACGTTCCAAGTCCTTGGTATAGAATTGCCTTGATGTTCTCAAGCCTATAAGCTTTAAACCTAATCATTGATAATACTTTATATGGTCCCTCCCAGTTGGGTGATAGCTTTTTCTTTCTCTTACTAGTTTACTGGTTTCGCAGTTTCTGAATACTAGGTTACCAACCTATAAGTGTTTATGCTTAACTTTAAAGTTGAGACATTTGGCATCTTATTGAGCCTTGGCAATAAATTTAACTTCGGCAAGTCCCTAGTTTCTTGTGACAAATCCAAGTTAGCCCTCCAAGCTTTTTCATTTTGATTGGGGTCAAAATGTGCTATCCTAAGTGTGTTCACACCCATCTCAATAGGTATCATTACTTTTATCCCATAAGTTAAAGCAAAGGATGTTTCCTCTATTGTTGAATGAACTGTGGTCTTGATCTCCCAAAGTATACCAAGGGTTTCCTCTACCTATGCTTCTTTTACTTTTTTTTCTTGAGGGCAATTAGAATTTTTTAGTTCATAGATTCTACTTGCCTATTTGTTTGGGTATAGGCCACTGAACTGTGTACTAGGCTTACTTAGAAGTTTTGGCAAAATCATTTTAACTTGTTAGCCTAAAATTGCATTCCATTATCTGCCATAATAATGTGAAAAAGACTAAACCTATACATAATATACTTTGGAACAAAGTGTCTTATTGTTTCGACTATAACGGTGGCCACTAGTTCTACCTTACCCACTTCATAAAATAATCACAAGCCATTATCATGAACTTCTTTTGGGTGATCACCATGAGGAATGGTCTCAAAATATCAATACCTCACTGTACGAATGGCTATAGAGTCAAAATCTGATTAAAGGCTTCTACTAGCTACTTGGTGACTTTGGTGAATTTTTAGCACTTATCACACCTATTAACCAGTTTCATTGCATTTTTCATCATAGTAGGCTAGTAATAATCCTATCTAAATGCTTTTTGTGCCAATGCTCGCCCATTTACATGGTAGCCACGCACTTTTTCATGGATTTCCTTCAAGACATATTCTACTTCAAATGGGGAGACACACTTGAAGAAATGGGCTAAAAAAGCTTTCTTGTAGAAGCTATCTCCCACTAGTGCAAACCTTGCTACTCTTTTTTATACCTTCTTATATTTTGGTAGATAAAAAGGGTATTCCCCTTTGAGGTATGTCTTAATAGAAGTCATCCAACTATCCTCTTTTTTTATACACAAGATGGTTTATAAGTATAGAGGTGCAGGCACATACTTCAACAGGATCTTTTTATGTTTTTTTATATCAATGGATGCTATCAATTTAGACAAGAAATCAGCTCTAGTATTGTTAGCGTGAGGGACCCACTGTAAGGTCATTGTAGTGAAAGACTAACTAAGTTGGTGAACAACTACATAATACTTAGTGAGCGTGGGATCCCTGACTTCATACTCGTTGTTCATTTGATAAGCAACTAACTTGGGGTCTATATATATTATCAAATCTTTGACATTCAAGCTAGCTGTCAATTCCATCCCTACAACTAAAACCTCATACTCAATTGCATTGTTAGAGATAGAAAACCAAAGGATAAACGATATTACCACTTTTACCCCTAGGTTCAAAAACTAGATCCTTACTCTAGAGCTATCTTTTATTGATGAACCATCCATATACAATAATCATATGTATTCTAGAATGAGGCCTACTGCTATAGGTGTTGAATTATCTAAGGGTGGTGTGGGAGCTTAATTGGTTTGTCTGTTTCTTATGTCTTCTGTGGTTCTGGTTGAGGTTGTTATGTTTAGAGAATTAGAGGTATGGATGGGAGTTTTGTTTGAGGTGGCAGAGTTTCTAACTCGAGTGTAAAGAAACACTTGATGAGGAAACCTATTAGTGCCTAGGCTTTGATGGCCTTTATTGGCTTGTATTCAACGTGAAACTCACTTAACTCAACACATCATTTCATTATTCTTCTTGAAGTGTCAATCTTATGTTGACCTTCTTAAGTGGCTAGCCTATTAAAACAACTATGGCATGTATCTGAAAGTATTATCGTAATTGACAAGCTACTGTGATCAGTGTAAAGGCTTTCTTATCTAACCTTGTATAATTAACTTCTCATTTTTGTAAAGCTCTGCTTGTGTAGTACATTGGGACTTAGTTCTTATTTGCTTAATTTACCAATACTACTACCACTATTTCATTAGAAACTGTGAAGTATACGTATAACAGCTCACTAGAGAAAAAGCTAGCGAGCAAAGGTGGTGAATGAAAATACTACTTAAGTTTTTTGAAGGCTTTCTGACACTAGTCATCCTATTTAAACTTGGTGGCACTTTGAAGAACTTTGAAAAATGGCAAGCACTTATTTACTAACTTAGCCATAAACCTGTTGATGACTTTCACTCACCCTGTCAATATTTGTATCCCTTTAGTAGAACATAGGGGGTTCATGTCTAAGATGACTGTCACTTTTTCAAGGTTCACCCCAATCCTCTTATTAGAAACCATGAAGTTCATGAACTTGCTCACCTTCACACCAAATGTACATTAGGTAAGGTTCAATTTCATATTTTATCTTCTCTAGATGGTAAAAGCTTCTACTAGATGTTATACATGTTGTTCCATTGAAAAACTTTTCATTAATGTGTCATCTACATATACCTTTAGAGATAATCATAACTATTCCTTGAAAATCTTATTCACCAACCTTCGATAGTT
This sequence comes from Durio zibethinus, assembly GCF_047325235.1. Lineage (NCBI taxonomy): Eukaryota > Viridiplantae > Streptophyta > Magnoliopsida > Malvales > Malvaceae > Durio > Durio zibethinus. Next base: position 17,374,876 of record NC_143174.1, read on the forward strand.
GGCACATGCATTTTTCAACCTAAAAAGCATCACTATATAGTAAAACAAACCATTCTCGATGATAAGGAATGTTTTCTCTTGATTTGCCATTACCAATTTTATCTGTTTGTACCTCGAGAAAGCATTCATGCAATTCAAGTACTTGTGACTTGTAGAGGACTCCATCAATCTATCTATTGAGGGTAAAAAAAAGCTATCTTTAGGGCATGCCTTATTTAGATAAGTGAAGTCTATACATATTCTACATTCTGCATTTACCATTCACATTCTTCATCAATATTATTTTAACGAGCCACTTAGGATACTTGACTTCTTTGATGTATCCATTTAACAACAGCTTATCTACTTTTTCTTTTATTAGTTGGATTTGCTTAAGGGTGAATTTACTTTTCTTCTGCTCAATCCATTTGGTAATTAGATCTATATTCAGGTTATAAGCAATAATAAGCTTATCAATACCAACTATGCTTGCTGTCGACTAAGCGAACACATTAACATTTTTTTTGTAAAATCTATATAGCATACCCTTTACTTTACTACCTAATAGGGAACTAGTTTGGATGGTAAGTTCTGGGTTTTGAGGGTAAAGCTGTACTAGGTGAACCTTAGATTTCTTGGTCTTATCTCTTACATCTAGACTATCTATGTTCAAAGTTTGGGCTAAGACTGGGTTAATGACATGGATTGATAAGCAGAGATGTGTTTCAGGGTCTTTTATAGGTAAGAGTGGGGATAAATTGATGGTTTGATCATCTTTTTAAGTGAGGTGAAGGCTTAAAAGATGGCATTAGTGAGCTATTACTTGATTTGTTTTCATGTTTCCTACCTCAATAAGGGTAGGAAATATGACCTCCAAACAATAAATGACAATCACCATTTTGGCTTTCTTCATAAATGGCTTGCCAAAAATAACATTGTCAAAAATAACATTGCCAAAAACCACTAAAAAGCCTGTCAATGTTGTTAATATATGCTCGTTATCTTCCATCATAACCAACAAGGTAATAGACCCTTTCACTGTAATAGGTTGAATGGCAAACCCAATAATAGGCCTTGATGGCCTTAAATTTCTATCTATAAACCCTATTTGCTTAAAAGCCTATTGTTAAATCAAATCCACTATACTACCACTATCCATCAATATTCTCTGGACTTGGTAGTTGGTTATTGTTACTTTGACCTTTATGGGGTCATTACCATTATCTACCAATATGTCGATATCATCTTCTAAAAATTACACCTACTAATTTTCATCAATTTGTTTTTTAATTTCAGCATAAATAGCCATCACACTGTGTAAATAAGACTTGTGCTTGGATTTACTATTTACCCAATCCTTAGTGATCCCTATAATAACATGAATAACTCATTGGATTAGGCATTTGCACGCAGGTTTATCTTGGTAGGCCTCTTTTATTTAGCAAGATAAGCTCTCACCCTGTTGGTGGGTAATTTGTTCATGATTTTGGTAAGGTGGGGGCTTGTTGGCTTGTGGGGTAGGTTGGGTGTTAATGAGGCTCTCCAATCTTTATATCTTTTTTTTAAGAATTATGCACTTATTAGTGGAGTGCCTCCCAATTGAGTGATAACTGTAATGTTTTTTTTATGAGGGTTGGTTATTTGGGCATTTTGGCAAAGATCTTACCTTGTTAAGTCTTTTGGTTAGATGCTATATGATTACATTCAAGGTTCTGTTCAGGTTTTGATGTTGGTTAGACTGTGCTTAAAAGCTTTTGTTGTTGTTGTTATGCTATTCTCTTCTTCTTTACTGGTTATGGACTTGGTAATTATTAGAAAACTACTAGTTCGATGAATCTATCAACTTGCTCTTGCCTTATTGATATGTTTGACATTACCCACGCCGTTCTACCCTATTAGCAACTTTAATGTCTTCTATTTTAGTAAATTTTTAGGTCTTTTCATATAATTGGTATAGCTATTTTACTTTGTTCTCAATCAATAAGTACCTGAGATGGTCATACCTTACCTCAAAAGTAAAGGCCTAATTGCCCACTCAACATTTAGATCTTTGATCTCTAGAGTGGTTGCATTAAACTTTTTTAAATATTACTATAACTTCTCTTCAAGTGTTTATTTCATGGCTAACAAACTCGAAAAAGAGCATATAGCAGACCTGCTGCTTAGGAAATATGCCAAAAATTACTTGTTGAGGGTATCAAAACTATCTATGGTAGCAAAAATTATAAAGTAAAACCACATTCTAGCTCTTTCAATCAAGGTGGTGGGGAAAACCCTACACTTCACGACATTAGACGCATTATGTAGGTCCATGAAGGTTCTAAAGTGGTTTAAGTGATCTTCTAGGTCAGTGGCTTCATTGTATGTATCTTTTAGTAGTCTAAAGGATGAGAGGATGTCGGTTTGTTTGATGGTGGGTGTGAGGGGGTTGTGATCATCCTTAAGCCATTAAAGATTTTTGTTTTTTTTTTTTTCAAGTCAGCTAGCTTTTTACATAATGCAATGATTTGCATAGCTAGCTTGTTATCAAAGTTATGGTTTGTATGGGCCTAACTTTGTGTAGGGTTTAGTATGATCATTATGGTAGGTACTACCTTGTATTGTTTAAAGTTTAGTTTTTTAGGTATGATCAAGTTTTGTGGTGATGGTGGTTCCCTAAATGAAGAGGCTAAGCTTTTTCTGTGGTGGGGTCATTCTTAGAGAGGCTATTGAATGGCTTGTTGGTATTATCGAAGAAGTTTTTGCTAAGTGACCACCTGAGCATTTAAAAGTTGTATTTAAGTTACGAGGGCATGGTAGAAATTTAATGGATGTTGTTGCATGGTGGGTTGATAAGCTGCAATTTATGGCAATAGGAGTGAGACATGTATGGTGGAAGTTACAAGAGAAATGTTTGGCCAATGACTGACATTAATGGCTTGTGAAGAGAGATTTTGCTTTATGGGTAGTTGAAAATAGGATTTGAAGGTCTAGCTACAATAATGTGGACCAATGGTAGATTAATGTTACATTTGGAGATAGAACTCTCATCAAATTTTGGTAACAACTTGAAGGCTATGTAGCCCAGGCATTTAATGATAGTGGATTGTTTAGAAATGGAGAATTCCAAGAAGGTAGGTTCGGTGATGGGATTTAGGGAGGTTGGTAGCAAAGATGTTGCATTAGTAACAGTTACAAGTTGAATAAAAGCATTAATGGTGAGAGTTAGGGATTCAAAAGAATGTCGTTGGTAGTGCCAATTATTGATGGTGTTTTGGGTTGTCTTAGTTGGAAAGAGGTAAAGTGAGGTTAGAGGAAAGATAGTTAGAACCTACAGCCAAAAAACATAGTTAAGGGCCTCAGAGTTGTTACTTTAGGGTGCACTTCGACATTTAAGTCAATATTGTATCTGAGGTAAAGACTGAAGGAAAAAGATGAAAGTGGTAAAATGTGTGGAGAAAGCTTCAATGGAGGAAAAGCTCAATGTGTAATAGTGTTTTCTCTTATGTACCTAGTCTTTCAATTACCTTATGTGTGAAACCAAGAAACAGTGACCTAATTGGGGCAATTAATAGTTAATGAAATGTCTGCATGGAGCTCAAAAAAGGTCTACGTAGGTAGATGTGAGTCACATTTAATGATTTCAAGTAAGCGTGGGTTACATTTAATAGTCTCAAACAAGTTGGGTCCTAAACGATCAGTTCTGAAACAACTATCTTAACAAGTTATTAGTGAGACCTTGGGTGAGTCATTCTTTTGATAAAAAGCGAGCCATTTCCCTAAAGTAGGTGACATGGTTGTCTAGACGTATCTTATTTGGGAGATCCCAAAATATGACTATGTTAACCAAGCCTTAACCGAGTTTTCATTGATCAGTTCACTTAGGCATAACAAGAACTAAACTAAAAAAAGACCAAATGTTGTGCCACGTGGTGTAAAATTAGAGCTCCCATGTATTTATAAAGATTTATGTTTATATTGAAGAAATTGTTTCATTCATTGTAAGTATAATTTTTAAATTTTACAAATGAGGTTATATGATAATATATACATTTTAAAATGTATTTAAAAATAAAAAAAAAACTAATTTAAAAAATAATATATATGTCAATTTCTTAATTCAATTTATGAAATTAAAAATTTACAAATACTACCTCTATATATTATTGTCAACCCAATTAATCACTCACTCCTTTTTATTTTTTATATATCTCTTTTTTAATTAAATAAGAAATAAAAAAATTAATGTAGCAAGTAAAAGCGACAAATACAGAAATACTGTAATAATCATACATAAATTGCTCAATCATAAGTCTTGTAAGTGTCCAATAACTATCATAACTACTTTAGTGATGTTCATATGATAAACACTCCTTGAATTTGAATGTGCAAATAGACAAATGTTAATATTACATCGAGATTATTATTAGAAAGTCCATGAGGTAATTGGTGCATGTAATTTCCAAGATAATTCTCTCTTATGAAAGTAATTGTTGAAGATAATTGTTGATTTTTTATTTATTCAATTTAATTTTCAAATAAGAGTTTCGGTTTCCCTGTTACTAGGGATTATCTGTTGTAATCCTAACTATTTGTTATTTTTTTCTATTCTTTAATTTAATTTTATGGCTATAAAATAAAAAAATGTGAATTATTTCATTTTTTATAAATAAGTTGTTATATTTTTATTATATTTAAATAATTTTTTTATTTGTATTTAAATAAATTTTTATTTAAAATAAATTATTTATTTATGTTAAGAGCTTATTTATGAATAAATTAAAGGTTAAATATTTATTTAGATATAAATTAAAGATTAAGAACTTATTTAAATATAATTAAAGGTCAATAACTTATTTGAGTGCAATAAAAATATAAATGCATATTATTTAAATAAAGTGATATTGTTTAAAAAAATAAAGTGATATAATTCAAAAGCTTTTTTTTTTTGTTATTTTAACTTAAATTTATCTTTATAAAGCTGTTGTAACGGATAAAGACTTTTCTTCCATTGTCACTAAAAACCTATCTCTTATTATTTCTCTTTAGTAATTTAATAAAACGCAATAGCAATTGACTTTAGTTTATAATTATGATAATCGAATAGCATTTCAGTTAATGTCCTTAATTAGTAATATATATAGTTTAGGCACAAGTCAATCTTTTCTGATCTCATTCTTAGCTATCCAATCAAATTAGATTATACCAATGCTAACAAATGCTCAATTAATCATTCTTACATAATTAAGGTGAGAAACTTTTGGATCAAATTGAGAAGCAATTTATAGAAGAAGTAGAGATCAATGATCCTTTTTCTTACGAAAGAAAAAACAATTGTCACCAGTTGAAGTTTTTCTATAAAATGCGAAACTTTAAAATTTTTAAGGGTGCCAACAAATTTTCATACAATATCACTCATCATGAGATGTATAAAAAAGTATATAGAATTCTTTTAAAAATAATTAATTTTAAATGTGTTGAATGACTTTTTTAAAAATAATTCAATTAATTAATTAAATTAATTTTAAATTAAATTTTTAATATTTTAGTTAAAAAATTACCTCTATTAATGTGTCAAGTAATAATTGTACTTGACAAAAATTTAAGTAAGGAAAAATTATTTTATTTCAAAATCAATATATAATAAATTTTTATAAAAATTTTTTATTGAATTTATAAATAACTCATTAAAAAAAGCTGTCAATAATAAAATTTGAATTTAAACTTTACAAATAAAATATTTAATTTATATAAACTTAATCAACTATTTTTAAACTGTATATAAAATGATTGGACAAAAATTAATTTCACTTAATTTAATTTAATTTAAAAGGAAGGGTAGATGCATGAAAGTGTTAAAGAGGACCACAAAGGAAATAAGTTGGGGAGGGAACGCTGACAGGGACAATCAGACATTTCCTAAGAAATTATCGTAAGCCACTCTCATCATTTGTATGCCAATGCCGCTTGCCTGACAACAGGTCATCACCCACCAATAAAAAACTACACCACCGAAAATACTAACAATAATGTTTTTTTTTCCTCTTTTGATGGAATAATGTAATTTTTTGACGGAGAAAACAAGTGGGTAGGGGACCATCCTTGCCTTGTTGCTGGTCGGTTTGTCATTAACAGCAAACACTCTTTTCTGGGCCCCACTTTTCCTTGTGGACCCCACACATCTTTTGTCTTCTTAATTTTAATAAAATTTAATTTTTAATTCTGAGGCTTTCGGGCCACGTAGCTTCCTTGGTACCATCTACAGTGTGCAATGATTTAGCGGGCGGTCGTCAGAGAGGTCAAAGTTCACGGTGGACACACACTCTCCATCCCTCGTCACTCCACGTGTATGGCCTCGATACGGTTTAACCTGGGCGCTTGCTTCGAGCTGGGGACCGCTTGTGGTCCAAGACCCCTTCTCTCGACGCGTGTCTACCGTGTCGTTGTCACGTCAGTGGCTGAGAGAGAGAGAGAGAGAGAGAGAGACAACGTTATTTATGGTCCTCGCCGGAGGCTTTTTTATCCTTTTCCATCCTTTTCGCGACGTTTCTCTTTCTTCTTCCGCTTCCTTTTCCGTCTCATTTTCTTCAGGGGGCATCATTCATCGCCTAGAGCCGGTAAGTGTCAGATGAAACCGAACATAACTGAAACTTCCACTACGAGACATCCCAGCTTGGCATCAACAATCAAATATTCTTCCTCAATGGTCGGGTTATTTTTTTTTTTTTTAATTTTATCGACTGCTAATTATGTCACGCAATATCGAGTGCTGTTGATAGCACGCTCCCGATTTTAAGGATACTGCTGCTTACTACACAATTATTACGACAGTGAACTGGATATAATGATGTATTTTGTTGTTCTAAGCAGTTTTACATTTTTATTCATTTGTTACATTTATATTCATATGTGTATTAGTTTTTATTTTTTTAAAATTGTTCAAATCAAGATTTGATTTTTTTAAAAAGTTTAATAAATAAAATTTTAATTTATTTGAAAAGTAATACTTAAAAACTCAGCTTTCATCTTATCAACGTATTACATTAATTTCGTGTGAATCAAAATATTTTTTAATTGTGTAATGTTTTATGATGTGGACGCTAAAATGGAAAATGAATTTATTCATTTAAGTAAAATATACCTAAAAGTAGAAAACTTCAAATTAGCCACCTTTATCATCTTAAATTAATTCTCATTTTAAAATAATAAAATATTAAACTAAATAAGAATGATTAAAATTTTAAAAAAAATTTATTTAGTATATGCTTTTATGATTTATTATTTTTTATATTAATAAATAATATGTTTGAAATAAAAAATTATTTTGAAAATAATTTTTAACTTGAAATGATTTATTTAATACACATCTTTAAGTTTTATTGATTTTAGTACTAAATAAATACTAGTAATATTTGAAATGAAAAATATTTTGAAAAATAATTTTTAACTTGAAAAGATTTATTTAATACATATTTTTGTGATTTATTATTTTTGGTATTAAATAAATTATATATTTTTTGAAATAATATTTGATTTGCTAAAACAAAAAAAAATTTCAGATGAAAAATGTTTTAAGATAAAAAAAAACAGCTTATTTCCTTGTTTAAGCATATTTTATGCAAAACTGAAAAAAAAGATCAATCCCTTGTGGGTATGATCGATTCCTTAGAAAAATGGATTGATCCACTAAAAAATAGATTGATTATTTTTTAGGCAAAAAAGTTTCAAATTTTAAAAATACAAAAATGAATTGATCACTTTTAAAAATGGATCGATTGCTTTTAGGTTTCAAAAATGGATCGATTCCTTTGAAAAAAGATCGATCGATTTTTTATACAAAAAGCTATGAGATTTCAAAAATTCCAAAATGATTTAATTCCCTAGAAGAATGGATCGATCCCCTACAAAAAATGATCAATCGATTTTTTCCCAAAATGCTTTCAACGGCTAATTTTTAAAAAGATGAACGGATATTTTCTTATCCAATCAATCTCTAACGGCTACAAACTTATATTCTCTATAAATTAGGCATTCCAACACATCATGGAGTAAAATAGAGCAAGCACCAATATGTTTCATATTTATGCTATCAAGAAATCAAGAATTTTAGAGTTAATAGAGCTTAAGTTCTATATCATTTGTTTTTGTTTTTGTTGTATCTAAACCCTATTTGTTTCTTCATTTATCATTCTTTGTACTTACCCTTAACAAACACTTATCTATTAGAGGTTTTTACTAGTTTACAAAAGCTTTTGTATTCAAAGGGACTTGGTGATTCAAGGGGTAAGGTATTCTTTTGAGTAAGATTGATAGAATGGGTAAAATCCTAAAAATGATAGATGTTACTATCTTAGCCTTAAAAGATAATGACTGTATCTTGAAAAATATTTTTCAATTAGTGGATTAAACTCTTTGACAAGTGAGGCTAAGAGAGATGATGTAAGTACCTTTGGAGAAAGACCAAACCTTTATAAATCTTTGTGTTTGATTTTTTTATCTCTACTCTTTGATATTCATTGTTATTTATTTGTGCTTTAATTTCATAATTTTCTTATATTTTTTATTTTCCATTACATTTATTTGAAAAATTATCTTTAGGAAAGAATTTGGAGATAATCTAATTCACCTCCCTTTTGGATTGTTATCTACACTTGAGCTAACAATTAGTATCAAAATTTGGACTTTATTTTTTATAGGTCTAACAATCTTAGAGTGATCATATAGCTCAAGTCTTAGATACAACACTTGATGAGGGACAATCCATCATGAAGCCTTTTATGTTCAATAGTTCACACCACACTCAATGAAATATGAAAATGAAATCTTTCATTATGACTCATGATATGGAAACTTGAGAGATTATCATCAAAGTGTTTAATGCTATATCAAATGAAAAAGATGGATGTAAATCACACAAAGCTCATACAAGCCAATGCAATTGCCATGAATGTGCTTTACAATGCATTTCACTCCACCAACTTCAAGTTGTTGCAAAATACTAAAAAAGCCAAAGAAATATGGGAGAGGCTTGAAGACATGTATGGAGAAACAAGAATGGTAGAGACAATTTAAGAGAAGCCTTATGGAATGCAATGTTCAATAAGTGAAAGACAAACCTCTAACCAAAATGTATCATGTCTCATAGCTCTTAAAGAGCCTAAGGGAACCTCTAACTCTTGTGATTCAAGCTTTTATACTTTTGATGAATTGCAAGATGTATTTGATGATTTAGCTATGTAGTTTGAGTCAATGAATTTGAAATACAAGAAAATGATTTCAAGATTAAATGTTGAAAATGAATTTTTGATGAATACAAAGAATGATCTAGAAAAACAAAATGATAAATTGAAAGTGAATTTTAAAGTTTGCCCAAAGAAAAATGAAATGCTAGAAAATGAGAATCTAGATTTGAGAATGAAATTTGAGAAATTGATAAATGAAAAGCATGAAGATTTAGTTAGCCTTCTGTATGTTAAAATGAACAAATGTAATCATTGTAATTTTCATGGTCATACCATATCCATTTGTCTTATAAGAAGGAAAGTTCCATTTAGAATTACTCAAGTGTAGATTTTAAAATGAAAAAAAGATGTTGTCACTAACTCTCAAGGACACAAAATAATTTAGGTTGCAAAAATCAAATGAAAAATGTTTCTTATAGATATGCTAAAAGAAGTAGCTACAATATAAGTTTGAAGAATAGAACTCTAGAAACGCAATAGAAATGAGTAATCTTTAAACTTTTATTTGAAGTGACTTTTAAATTGGTTACCTATTTTTGTTGAATCTTAAGTGCTTAATTACTTATTTTATATATGTATTGACTATGCCAAATTGATTCTATGAGATATATTTTGAATTGTTTAGTCTTAAACCTAAAGTGATGATATATTTGTTTATTATTCAATGCATGACATTGCCATAAATATTCCTCATGCTTATTGAAATTGTGTTTGATGCTTATTTGCTAGAGATATTTTTAGGAGAATATTTGCTATGGCTATGAATATATTGGATATATTTGTTATAAATATGTGCTATGGACAAAAGAAGAAGAAGAAGAAGAATTCATGAATGTTTTTGAGAATCAGATTGCATGAATGATCTTAATATTTTGATATGATTGGTGAAATTTATTATGTGCATTCTCGAGATATGTTTTTTTTTTTGTTTTAAACTTGTGCTTAAGTATGATTGTGTATATGAATGTTCGATATTGATAATATCAAGTCTAAAAATGGATCGATCCCTTGCAAAAAAATGATTGATCAATTTTTGCCTTAAATCCTTTTAATAGTTAGTTTTTCAAAAGATCAACGGATATTTTCTTAACCAATCAATCTCTAGCTGCTACGAACTCATTTCTCTATAAATTTGGTATTCCAACATATGATGGAGTAGAAGAAAGCAAGCGCTAATAAGTTTCATATTCATACTCTTAAAAAATAAAAAATTTTAGAGTTAATAGAGGTTCAATTCTATATTCTTTGTATTTGTTGTATCCAAACCATATTTATTTCTTCATTTATCATTCTTTGCACTTAACCTTAGCAAACACTTACTTATTAGAGGTTTCTATTAGTTTACAAAAACCTTTCTATTCATAGGGACTTGGTAATTCAAAGGTTGAGGTATCTTATTGAGTGAGATTGATAAGATTAGGTAAAATTTTAGAAAGCATAAAGGTTGATATCTTAACCTTAAAAGATAAGAATTATATCTTGAAAAAGATTTTTCAATTAGTGAATTGAACTTATTGGCAAGTGAAGCTAAGCCAAAGGATGTAGGTGCCTTTGGTGAAGAACTAAACCTCTATAAAATTTTGTGTTTGATTTCTTTATCCCTACTCTTTTATATTCATTGTTGTTTATTTGTACTTTAATTTCATAATTTTCTTATATTTTTTATTTCCCATTTACATTTATTTGAAAATTTATCTTTGAGAAAGAATTTGGAGGTAAATTTTAATTCACTTCATTTTGTATTATTAACTACATTTGAGCTAACAAATTATTTAAAAAATTTTGATTTGAAGAAAAATTCAATCTCACTATTGAGCCAACCCAAAACCCTAAATTGATTTAACCTTTACCCTAAATCAATTTAGCCTAAATTGTTTTAGGTGAAAATTTTGCACTTTAACCTTAACCCAAAAGCCAAACTCTCTTTTTCATACCTTTCTCCACTTTCCCTCTTATAATCTTGGTATAATAAGAAAGGAAAAATAAAAAAAAAAAGAAGTCACCAATTTCATCATCTTCATAATCAGCTAGGAGTTATACTTTGTGATTTTGATGATCTGGGTCTTGTTTTTAGTATGGTTGTTCTTCTTGCTTTTGATTTTACTTTGGGTTTTGTTCTTCTTGTAATCATGTTGTCTTTTTTTTAGTTTTGTTTTGGTCATTTTCTATTTGAAATTGCTTGGTGTAGTTTCAGTGATGAAGGCTGGACTCTTCATCTTTTGTTTGATATCTTTATATTCTCATTCCTTCACTTTCCTTATTTTCACCTTCTTTATTTTTTACCAAAGACATCCAATCAAAGAGGAAGAGGAGAATCCAAAGATTGCTCATTTTTGCTTTTGTTCTTGTTGTACTTGTTGACTCAGTCAACAAGGTTAACTCTCATGATTGCCAAGTTAACAAATGTCTAACTGCCATGTCACTATAAGTGAGGGTTGATCTAGAACTCTAGCAATAAAGCGAGCTTACCCTTGTAAAAAAAGGACTCGCCTAAGTACCTCTATCAATGTCCCATCAAGACATCACTTTAAAGTAGATTGCCTAGCTTCTAACTTACTTGGGTTCATTAAATGCAACCCACACTCGCATGGTGCCATAATAATTTTTTCATCTAGGGGGACTTAATCACTAAACTTAAAAAAAATTTACAGAGTCACCACTAATTAAAGTATTTGAACGGACCTGGATGAAATTGAAAATCGGTTCAAATTTATTTTGACACAATATTTAATTTTTTTCGGACAAAATAAGTGTCTACACCTAGGATCATTAAATGTAGTCCACAATTATCCACGTAGCCCCTCTTTGAGTTCCATGTAGACTCACCATCAACTATCAACTATTTTGGTCATGTCATTACCATTCTTCTTATTTATAAAGTAAAAAAGAGGCCTAGGTACTATAAAAGTTGATAATCATTCCTCTTTCTAAGTATTTGTTGTACATTTTCTTCTACAAAAAATACTTTAAACACTTAACTAGCTTAAGTGTAAAGCGCGTCCCGGTAAACCAACTCTAGTGTTCCTTAATCATGCTTTCTTGTTGCACATCTCAATTGTATGAATAGTTATCCCTCATATAACTGCCAAGTTGTTTTCCTTCTAACTAACACCCAAAAACACTATCAGCAATTAACACCATCTATGGAATGACAACCATGTCTCATCTCTACTCTTCTAAAACAACAACACCAACCATGAACATAACCACTTAACTTACAACCATCTTCGACACAACCCCCACGCTCCTAATTCCCCATAGATCCCATCACTAGACCTCATTTCTTGTACACCATGGTATGACTTCATTTTCCTATTTCCCAATAACCTAGTGTCATTGAATGCTTAGACTACATAGCCAAAGGGCTATCACATAAACCTAAATGGAGTTTTATCTCCAAATATGACCGTGACCTTCAATCGGTTCAGACCACTACTGCTAGACCTTTAAACCCAACCTCCCAACAACCTCCATTGCAAGTGCAATCTTCATAACCAGTTATGCAACTCATTGGCAAAGCAATCCCTTTGATACATCCATTATGCAAGTTACACTTCCAGCCTTATAGATCCCTATGTACTAAGCAAACATACAACAACCTCTTTTAAAGTTTCACCATACATTAATGACCTACAGTTAGCTCTTAAATACCTAAGTGCCTACCCTCATAAGACAAGTTAACATCTATACCTCCCTCATACTCCCCAAAGAAACCTACAACATAGCCATCAACCCAGAAGATCACCTAGACCATTTTAGGACCTTTATGGACGTCCATAATGCCTCAGACACAATTAAGTGTAGAATTTTCCCTACAATGTTACGAGACAGAGCCCGTAAGTGGTTTTATGTAATGTCCTTCCCAACCTTGATAGCTTTTATACATTTAGTCAATAATTCCTAGCCTATTTCCTTAGTAGCAGAGCCACAATATGCTATTTTACAAGCTTGTTGGCTATATAGCATAAACCTAATAAAACTTTAAGGTAACAACTAAAGAAAGTCAACATGATAACCTTGAAGATTAAATACCTAAATACATAATAGGCCATTCAAGCATTCACCTTTGAAGAAAGACATGATCACCTCAAATACTCCCTTATTAAAAATAAACTCAAATAATTATGCTAGTTTTATGAAAAAGCCCAAAAATTTATAGAGGTTGATAACTTACAGTTGCAAATAGAGTTGATAGATGTGATCACTACCTTAAATGTTCATAAGATCATAGTAGAATGATAGAAACTCTTACTTAATAGTTTCACGACAAGCAATAATCTCACAACCAACTCAAAAGAAGAGACTAGCAGTGCAATACTAGTCAAAGTTCCCAGCCACAACTTGACCACTATCAAACCACAAACAAAACCTTAAATGTCATCACCTAATGACCTACCTAAAGAACTAACCAAAGATCTAACCAGGTGAGACCAGTGCCTAAAAGACCAAATAGTCAACCCTTAGCAAAGTGACACTATAATTATCACTCAATAAGAAGGCACTCTACAAATAAGTGCATAGCCCTTCAGAAGAAAATTGAAACATTAAAGGCCTAATTAATAGCCAACCCGCTCACCTTGACAAGTGCCAGAGCAACCCACCAACTTGTTTGCTAATAAACATGTTTGCCTGCCAACAGGGTGAAAGTCCTTCCCAACAAGAAAAAAAGGCTCACTAAGCAAAAATAGTTGGCAAGCAACCTATCTAAGGGGTAATCCACATTATTGTAGGTGCAATAGAAGATTGGGCGAACAGTAAGTCCAAGAGCAAATCACACATGTACAATGTAATGACTATCAATGTGGCTTTTAAAAAATTAAAAATGGACGATTGATGGGCAGAATTTACTGAAGAAAACATTGACATCTTGGTAGTTAATGGCAATGACCCTATCACAATCTCAGTAACCATTATCAACTTTCAAGTGCTAAAGATCTTAGTCGACAGTGGCAATATAGTGGATCTCATCCAATATCAAGTTTTTAAATAGATGGTATTTTTAGATGGCTACTTAAAGTAATCATAGCCCATATTTGGTTTTGCCAACCCACCTATTACGGTTAAAGGATCTATCGCTATGCTAGTCACCATTAGGGATAAAGAGTATACACTAATGTAAATGGCAAACTTTATTATCGTACACCAACTTTTAGCATATACTGTCATTTTTAGCAAGCCATTAATGAGGAAGACAAAGATGGTCACCACCATTTACTATTTGAGGGATAATTTACATCCCTACCATCAGTGCATGTTATTAACCCCATTCTGGCACAAACTTTCAACATTGATAGCTTGGACACCCATATCGAAATGAGGTAGTGTAAAGCTTACCCTGTGGAGCAAACTATGCTAGTGTAATTATATCTCCTAACCTAGAGCTGATCACTCATACAAGTTTTTTATTAGATTTCAAAACTATAAATATATTACATAAATTTTTACAGTGAAATACAAATGTCTTTACCTAGTTTGTCGCAAACATTGTGGGCATTGATAAGTATGTTATCAACCCATCATCTAAATACAGACCTAATAGTCAAGCCAGTAAGATAAAAAAAAAAAGTCATTTTGCCCTTGAACATATCTAAACAATCTATAAAGAAGCTAAAAAATTGCTAACGATAGGTTATATCAACTAAGTGAAGTATCTAGGTGGCTCGTTAATGTAGTAATGTAAATAGGGATAATGGCAAATGGATGATGTGTGTATATTTCATAAATTTTAATAAAACCTACCTAAAAAAAAGTTTCCTTGCCTTTTATTGACAAGTAGTTTGATGCTTTTATGGGTCATAAGTATTTGAGTTTCATGGACATTTTTTCAAGATAGAACCAGATCATGTTGGCTAGATCGAACCCTATTATAACATGAAGCTAAACCCTATTAAGTGTATTTAGAGAAAGGTAAGTTTTTTGGATTTATGGTCTCTAATAGGGGCATCGAGACAAATCCTATAAAAGTCACAACCATTTTAAATATGAACCCTTTAGAACAACTAAGGAGATGCAAAAACTCATAAAGCGAGTGAAGCCCTCAACAGATTTGTGTTTAACTTGGTTAACAAATGCTTACCTTTCTTTAAGGTCTTTAGAAGTATCACCAAATTCAAATGGGATGACCAATTCCAAAATGCATTCGAAGAACTAAAGTAGTATCTCCATTCATGCCATACTCACCAATCTTATCCCTGACGAGTCTTTTTACATATACTTTATAACATTAAATGAAACTGTTGATATGGTACTGGTTCAAGTGGAGATTGGAAGCCATATCCCAATATTATATACTAGTAGGGCACTATAGAATGAGAAAGTTAATTACATAAGGTTGGAGAAGATCACTTTTACCTTGAGAATGGTCATCTATTGGTTAAGGTAATATTTTCAAGCACACACTATTATTGTGTTAACTGACTAGCCCTTTAGGAAAGTATCGTACAAGATAGACATTTTATGAAGAAAAATGAATGAAGTGTCAAGTTAAGTGAGTTTCACATTGAGTATAAGCTCAAAAAAGCTATCAAAGCCCAAGCCTTTACAAATTTTGTCACTAAATGCTCTTCACCTTTGGAGCTAAAGCCTCACTAATGCACTATGGTGAACCCTAACCCTGACCTTCAGAATAGCAATAAAAAAAAAGAGACAGACAAAACAACTGATACTCCCTTTTGACCCCCCATCCATCAAACACTCTTAAGTATCAGGTACCCTACCAAAATAGGCATGGATATTGTATGTTTATGGCTTTCCAGGAAAAGATGGTTTTAGAGCAAGAATTCTATTATTGAGCCCTTGCAAGCAAGAGTGGCAAAATGGATTATTTTTTAGTTTTTTTTTTTATTTGTAATAACATAACCAAGTATGAAACATTAACCATAGGAATATAATTGACCTCCAATATAAATGTGAAAGACCTAATCATCTACACTAATTCATAGTTAGTTGTTTGCCAAGTGAACGATAAGTATGAAGTTTGAGATCTTATGCTTGCTAAGTAACTTATCATAATTAGCTAGCTCAGTCAACTTTTTAAAACCATATCTATCGAGCAAGTTTCCCATGCCAACAACATTAAAACTAACTTATTGTCCAAATTTGCAGCTTCTATTGAGATGAATAAGCTTGAAAAGATCTTAGTATAGTATGTACTAGCACCTTGATACTTATTGCTCATCCTTATTTTATGTTTAAAAGAAAAAGACAGTTGGATGGCCCCCATTAAGGCTTACCTTAAAGGTGAATACTTTTATGACCCTCATCAAGTAAGAAAATCTAAAAAAGAATAGCTCGATTTGCACTATCAGGGGACACTTTTATAAGAAAGCTTTCTTATCCCTTTTTAAGATGTCTATTGCCATCCAAAATAGAGTATGTTCTAAGAGAAATTTCTGAAGAAGTATGTCACTATCACATAGACGGGCAAGCACTAGCATATAAGACATTAAGATAAGGCTATTACTGACCTACTATGAAGAAAAATGTAGTTGAATTGGTCAAAAAGTGTGAAAAATGTCAGTGGTTCACCAAGGTTCTATAATAGTCGGTAGAAATACTCAATTAGATGTTCAGTTCATGGTCATTTATACTAGGTCATCAATATCTTGGGTCTTTTTGCTATGATAATCGTCCAGAAGACGTTAATGATCATGGCTTGTGACTACTTCAATAAATATGTTAAAGCTGAACTTGTAGCCATTATTACTATAAAAATAGTAGAAGTCTTTGTATGAAAGTTCAAAATATATAGATTCAATCTCCCTCATACTATTATGGTGGACAATGAAACATAATTTTAGGCCAATAAACTGAAATGCTTTTGCAAAAATTTTGAAGTAACTCTAGTTCATAACTTAGTAGCCCACCCACATACCAATAGTCAAGTGGAGTCAATGAATCCAGAGATCTTAACCACTTTGAAGAAGAAACTTGATAAACCAAAAGGGACTTGGGTTGAGCAAGCCTTTGGAATACTTTAGGCAATTAAGACTATTGACCATTCAGCAATAGGCAAAACCTCATTTACTCTAACTTATGGGATAGAGGTGGTAATACTAGCTAAGATGGGTGTACACAGACTCTAAATAGCATATTTCAACCCTTAAAAGAACGAAAAAGCCTTGAAAGCCAATCTATACTTACTCCAAGAAACTTGGGTTTTCATTGAAGTAAGAATGGTCACCAGATATTATCTCTCGAATCAATCATAAGCATTTTAAATAGGCAACCCAGTATTTAAAAATTATAAAGCAAGTAAACCAATAAATGAGAGAAATGCCATATCAAGTCTCTATCATCATTGGTTTTAGAGCATACAGGCTACAAGACATAAGAGTAATCTCATACCAAGGAACATAATGCTATCCACCTGAAAAAATATTATCTCTAATGGCATCCACTATCAAGTTACCATGCCTTTTAAGTTTATTACTTTATCGCATTCAAGAGTATTTATTCATTTTGCATGTGTATTTGCATTTTATCAGTTCTTATTGTAGGACTTATTTTCAAAAATTTTAATGAAAGAAAGATGGTGTTTTATCATTTTACTCTACTCATCTTATGACACATATCTATTTACGTGTTAAGACAAATTGGCAACAACAAACTCCATTTCCTACCAATGTATTCGCTACATCCAGACTGCCACATATACTTTGCATTAAAGTTTCTATGCCAAAAAGCTCAATGCATCTTAGGCATCAGATCTACTTTGTGTTAAGACTCTCATGCCAACATACTCAACGCACCATATGCGCCATTTTTATTTTTTATAAAGGCTCTTACACTAACACACTAAATGTACTCTGTGCGCTATATCTATTTTGTGTTAAGGCTCCTATACAAACATTTCTAATGTGCCTTACATGCCATCTTTATTTTGCATTAAGGATCTTACACCAATACGTTAAATATGCCTTATGTACCATATCTATTTTACGTTCAGGCTCCCATGCAAACGAGCTCAATGTACTTTGCCCAATGTACCTTATCTACCATCTCCATTTTACATTAAGACTCTCCTGCCGATATGCCCAATAAGCCCTATGTGTTATATATATTTTATGCTAAGGCTTAGAAATTAACATACCAAACACGTCCTGGGTCGCCCTTTATAATAAGGCCACTACAATGCAACTATCTCTATGTAAAAGATCTCACAATGCCACAAAAGATAATGCTATGACATTATAACAAGGCAACCCTTATTCATTAACACTTTATGCATATACTTGCAAACTTTTTACCAGAACTCCTACTTCAACTTTAGCATGCTCTTCCTTGGAATGATGTTATGTTAAGTATCACTTTACTTTTCAATAGACACAAAGGCATTGCCTATTATCTATATAAAAAAACCAACACACAAAGTTATTTAATTCACTTAGTTTTTTTATTTATGGGCAAATGAATTATGTTCCAAATGTGTGAGCACCCCTACACATGCAAGGAAATCATTGTAGAAACTTGCCCAATTTACTTAGGCTCTTTGAGAAAGTTAAAATAAAACTTAGCATGATTTAAGCAAACTTTTACTTCGCATGATTTTAGCAAACTCTTACTTAGCGTGATTTGAGCAAACTTTTACTTAGCATGATGTGAGCAAGCTTTTGCATCTATAGGAAACCATTATTATTAGGTGCTTACTATTAACAACTAAACAAGTTAGCAACAATAAGTCTGTAACATAAGTAATGGCAAAGGCTAAACTTGTAGTCTTTAAAATAAGTTGGATTATACGAAGTTATGAGACCAAGTTGATAATCAAAATAAACAAGTTAGGATACTTTAGTTATAATGCCAAACTAATTACCAAACTAAGCCTTACCCTTATATTACTCTATAAAGTTAGACATGTGCAAAAGTAAAAACAAGTATAGATTGAACACAAGATGAGAATTGCTAAAGAAACTTTCATTTTATCCATAATTAATGTATGAATACAAGAATTTAACTAAAACAAATACAAAAATAAAAGTATAAAACATGTGTACAAAATCTTTAATAAGTAGTAAGAGTTAGGCCATTATCGATATTGGGGGTTGAAATAGTATTAGTTAGAATAGTGAGAGGAACAATGTCAATGTCATCACTAAAAAAAATAGGCTCAACACTAGAGCCATTGGCTTGAGGGTCCCTAACAACTTGGGTAGGATATTTAAGTCAAGGCCTGCTAAGATCTTGTCAACACCATCTATCCTTACCCTTTCCTATTAAGCCATGTCCTCAAGATACTTCACGTTGAAGTCTTTTGATGGCATTTTATCTTTGAAAAGTCCACCATTCTCAATTTCAGGGGTCCATTGCAATTAGACTTGGTATATGGCTAACAACTTATACTACTCACCAGTAGCCAAGCAAACAGTGGTCCGCTCATTCTCTTACTCTGTAAACTGCTTAGAAGACTCAACACATTCTTCTTTCAACTTAGCCTTCAACTTTGCAAGATCCTCTTCTAATAATTAGGCTCGCACCTGACTTTGATCCTTCCCTATTTCAATTTTGTTGGCGTGTGCAGTAACTACTACTTATTTTTCTTGTAACTTGTTTTTTGCCTCTCCCACTTACTTAAGATGAGTAGTTGCAACATCCAAGCATTGCTACATGGTAATGTTCCTCCTAAAGGCCTCCTACAATTAAATCTCTAACTCCACTACACTCTTTTGCAATGAGGCATTTAGGGTTTCTAGGCTCTCAATGGATGCATCATTCTTTTAAAAGAGGGTATCTTGGTTGGCCTTAACCTATGCCTTCTCCTACAACATCTTTCTCTAACAATATCAATCTTTCATCAATAGCCTCACTTGCTCATAGAGGCCTACCTTATTAGCCAAAAGCTACGAGGAAATAAATACTTATAATTAAACAACATATTTTGCATAGAAAAATCACAACCACAGCATCATCATAATTACTTAAAACTTATCGTAACAGTCAGGCATAACTCAACCTGAAGTTGTTAAGCAGGGGCAATTGTTGCATCTTCTTCCTAGCAAAATGAGGTAGGCTGGTTGTGGCTCATTAACAAGGTATTTTAGTTGGAAAAAAAAGTCATTAGTTACTGATTGTCAACAATGAAGTTTGATGAAGACATTTTGTCCAACTTATAGCTAGAATACCCAATAATGAATGTAGCAACTTGTAGAGAAGCTTAATTTCTTCATTCGTAGGCCTACTAATGCTAGAGCTGACCACTATGGATAGAGTAATAACAGTTACTTTTTAAGGATACAGTAAGCACAATGATGGTATTAGTAGCAGAAGTTGTTATAGGAGTTCAACCAATGATGAAGTTCGTATGACTAGAATAGATAGAAGAACACTTGACATCACAAAAAAGGGCTGAATAGTTGTCACTGCTTGAGTTCCACTAGAGGGCACTATAACACTAGGCGCACTGAAGCTTCTTATTGCTTACTTTTTGGCAAGAAGAGGACTAACCTACAAAGACCTTTTCCCTTTTTGTTTCTCCTGCTATAGAATCTTTTGAAGTTTGATAGCATGATTCATTTCTACAAAACAAACATAAATATTAGAATCAATTAACCATAATTAGACTAAACAAAGTATATACGCTAGTCAACAACATTAGTAGTTGGCAAGCCAATACCTAACCCCAGTGCCTCACTAACATCCACCTTACCACTACACTCCCCACGCTAACACTCTAGGCTTTTCGCATATCTTGCATCAAACATTCTCTTGCATAACCAATTATAAGTGACCTTTTCTTAAGTATTTCCTAGTCACCACCAACTTAGGGAATCTCTTGACGAGTCATAAACTTTCTAGTCTAGACTTTTTCCATTTTCACTATAACAATAAACATAAATAATTTCATACCAAAATCAGTTGTTAACATAGTAATACAATACACAAAGCAATACAAAACCATCAACTAACATTTTTTATTGCCCAAGTCTTCCTTACTTTTAGGCATTCTTTGCTCCCATCCTACCTTCTCTTGGTCTAGCACCTCTTGCATAATAGCTGCCAACCCCTAATCCTTACATGGAATCAAATAGTAGTCACAATATTCTCACGAGTGGCTATTTCCAAGTATGACAGCTTCTCTTCCTTAAAGGCATTGACGTGCTTCACTACATTTTCTCTAAGCTCTTGAGTCCTGCTTGTTAAGGCACTAGCTTGAAACCACTTAATCTTAAAATTAAACCACATGTTAGGAGTCTTAATGTAGGTTAACATAATCTACCATACATCGAATGGTTATTTGGTGGCAATTCCACTATACACGACCACCTATATGCTTAGATATGTATAACCACCCATTGATCTCTCCTAGCATGTACAATGCTAGAATTGTGTTGATTGGCACAGGTTATTTCTTTAGCGAGCTATATATAAAATAGGTCACTATGATAGCTTAAGCGTTGGATGCTAGCTATAATGCAACTACATTAAGGATGGCCAACACCAAGTGAAAGAAATAATGCAATGGTTGGTGGAATTTTTGGCAAAGGTTGTATAGGTATAACCTCATCGTTTTTTCATTTGCCTCGATTTGGCTAATGCTGAAACCCTCAAGTGACAACAACATAATACATGGAGTTTCTAGATTGAAAGCCATACAATTTAGGACCTGTTCCACCATGGTCATTGTGATTATAGATCGATAAATGTTTGGCGACCATATCCTCGATGCTAGATCTTTTAGCTCCTCCACCACTACCTTATTTCCCTTCCTATTCCCTTTTCCTTAGCTACCGCTAAGGGTAATTATCCCAGAACCAAATGTCTTAGTGTCTCTAATCATAATACTGCAACCATGACCACCACTACCCTAAAATCCTAAGCCTCTACCCTAGTCACCCTCTTCTTTACCTAAACCACTATTTTCCCGACTTTGACCCCTAGCATTTGTGGCTGGCACCATGGTACCCTCATCATCACTTGAGCTCTTAATAACAATCTTTCTCTCTAGTGCAATTTTCCTTATAATAACCAAATAACCACAAATTAAAACCTAAAGGATTACTTACCCATAGAAAATTTTACAAGAAGATTGTAGCAAAATCACTAACAGTATAAAACCCAGACAGCAAACTCTTTTTTACTTGTAAGTCACAAAGTGAGTTTAAAAATTTTCTATTTCCATTATTTATACCTAGCCCAACAACACAATTAAAATGGTACGGATTAAAACACCATTTCAACCATGTACAAAATGGTTTAAGTTATTCCCTAATTAAAACCAACCATTCCGTTACACACTTTTTTAAAAAGACATTTATTCCCTTTTCATTAAACTGATACAATTTCAAATTTAACCCATTTATTATGTCTAACAACTTTTTAACCTCATTGCTTCACGTGTTTTATGTAGCTGCATGTTTTAAAAACACAGGTATGTGCCCAACAACACACATGCACACATGCTCTAATCGCGTGCATATACACTACATGATATTTTATATAATTTTTTTTTAAGTTCTCACCTATTGTTCCCTGTATTTTGGTAAAACACAGTATGCCAAAATAATGCTTCTCGACTCAAAGGGACACATCATCAACACAACTTGCTAAGGTAACATCATTTACCTTAAAGGGACATGTCATCACATATGGCCCATTGAATAAATGTTCATCACCATAATGTCCTCCCATCAAGTGTATCTTCCCCGATCCTTGCCAAAGGTTTGAGGGTAATTATTTTATACCTCCTCTAAACTTAGAAGGTAATTGTTATACCTATTAACTTAGTCAACAAGGTTAACTCACATGATCATCAAGTTAACACATGCTCAACTGTTATGTCACCATAAATAAGGATCGACATGTAAACCTCTCACTATAAAGTAAGTTCTCCTTTGTTAAAGAGGGATTCGCCCAACTACCTCTACCAATGTCACATTAAAGCATCACTTCAGAGCATATCAATTAGCCTCTAACTTGCCTGAGATTATTAAATACAACCTACACTTGCTTGAAATTATTAAATATTGCCTATAATTACTCACATGGCCCTTTCTCGAGCTCCAAGTAGGCCCACCATAAACTTTCAACTATTTTAGTCATGTTACCACCTTTTTTTTCTTATAGAAAGTAAAAATGAGCCCTAGGTATGGTATGAGCTGAGAATTTTTCCTCTTTAGGCTTTCTAAGTATTTGCTATACACCTTTTTCCACAAAAAACCCTTAGACACTTGATTGACTTAAGTATAAAAGCATGTCCTAAAAATTAACTTAGGCGCCCTTTGACCTACTTTTTGCTACAATCCTTAATTGTCCTTCACACAACCACCAAGCTACTTCTCTTGCAACCAACACCTCAAAACACCATCAATAAATCTTTTTCTTTTTTTATATGGATTAACCAACTCTGACACCCCTTGATCGTGCTTTCTTACTTAGCTCTCAACTATCCCTCACACAATCACCAAGTTGTTTCTTTTCTAACAAACACCTAAAAACACCATCAACAGTTCATTTTTCTTTTTTATATGGGTTAATAAAAATGAGAAAGAAAAAGAAAATAAATGGGAAAAGATTAGGTTGTTGCATTTTTTCTCTATTTTTTCCTTTTATAATTCTTGAACTTATTGTGTTTTTCATCATTTGGATTTTCAGCTAGGGTTTCATATTTAATTTTTTTAATTCAGTTATTCTAACCTTTTATTTTATGCAAATTTTGAATTTTTTCATTGTTGGGTATTTTTTATTTTGTCAATTTGGTAATTTTTTATTTATTTTAATTGGTTTTAGCTTGATACAACCTTTTGCTCATTGCCATATTTGCTTACATTTTTTCACTGCACCATTTTAATGTTAAAAATGCAATTTAAAAGTCCCTTTTTTACTTTATTTTTTTCATCAAATGGAATTTACTAAAGTAGATTTCTCAAAATTCCTTCTTATATCCCTAATCCCTCTCTCCATCTCTTTTTCTCCCTACTGTCTCTCCCTTTCTCCCCACAATGAGAAGTCATCGATTGATCGATATCTCTATCCTTTATCGATAATTAATTTAGTTCTTCCATTTTCAAGTTTTTTGTTATTTATTTATTGATTTTATTGTTAAATTTTTTGCTATAGATTTATTGAGATTTGTTGGGTTTTTTGTTACATATTTTTGAGGTTTTGTTAAGTTAAACTTGTAGTTAATTTTTGTTAATTTTTTTGTCGAGTATTTTTAATTTTTGTTGGTTTTTTTTTTGTATTGTTGAGTACTGTTGAGATTTGTTGGGTTTTTTTTTTTTTTTATAGATTTATTAACTTTTAAATGTATAAGATTTATATTAATTTGTTGATAAATTTAGGTTTGATGTGTATTAAGATTTATATGTGTTTTTATGAATGTTTTATATTTAATATTTTTAAAAATTTAATAATAATTATAGAAATTAAAAATTTTATGTTGATTTGATGTTAAAATTAAGTTTGATGTGGAATAAGATTTATATTTATTTTGAAGAAATTTTACATTTGATAGTTTTTTAAATTTATTTATTGAAATATTGTAGTATTATTGTATCGATAAAATGTTGGTAAAATTTATAATATTAAATAGTATTATGAGTTGATGTACTTAGATTTTTTTTTTTTAATTTTAAGGTGTTGAATAAAAAAATATTATGAAAGTTAAATGGTAGAAAAAAATTGCATTGCTATGATTTATGAGTTAGTATATAATAGTTGTTGGGTTTTTTTTTTTTTAAAACTCTCAATATAAATGATTGATCAAACTTAATTTAAATAAATTAAATTTTTCTATTTTTCTTCTTTTTCATAATATATCCATGAATGTGTGTTTTGAATATAGGTTTTGGGTGGATGTATATTTTATAGTAAATATAATTTTTTATTCATTTCATGATACTAACTTTTATTATTTTTCATTTCATTAACTTTGAAAGTAGAATAAACTCCGTATGTAGATGTGCCTCAAAGAAAATTTCCTACAACACCTTGAATTGCAGTAAAAAGCCTAAGATTTGAGGTATTCTTTAGTCATTGAAACCACTATTATTTTATTGTTAATGTGTTGTTTTGTAGTATGAATGATGAATTTTTGTAAGACATTTTGTACCATTGATGGACTATTAAATATTTGTTTACTTTTGTTAATTTTTTGTTTTTCTGTTATGCTTGGGTATTGTCTTTATGAGGCCAAAACCTTAAGGACTATGGTAGATCTTTGTAGAAAAACCCAAACTTGATGGTGATTTGAGAATCCAAAACTTAGGAAAGCAACTGGTGGGTCAAACTTAGATGCCATTACCACTTTAACCTCACAAGTAGCCAATCTAGTATAAAAAATATATGCCATTATAGTTAACCACAACCTTAGTCCTATCTATACATTTCACAACCTATCTCCCATTTGTAATGTTTGTGGGAGACAATCACTAAAGTGATAAGTGTCTATATAGCCAACACTCCAAGTTTTATTCAAACATCTACATTCAAAGTTGAAGGTATTATCCTAATGACTCATAGAGAGCAGTCAAGAATCATCATTTAGTTCAATACTTACATATATCCGTATGTATCGTACTTAGCCTTTATGACAGTGATATCTATCTCTATCACTATCCTCTTACTACCATAATACTTTTCTTCACCACCACCTTTATAAGAAATGAAGCCATATCTTGAAGAGATATTCAACACAACCATCCAAAATTAAGCTACTTTTGTTAGAAACCTTGAGTTGCAATCAGGTCAAATTGCAAATGCCATAAATAACTGCTCTTAAGGTACTTTGCCTAGCAATATAAAGACGAACGCAAGTTGGTTGGGTAAGAAGGAATCCACCCTAAGAGATAAGAAATTGAAAAATGACATGGTGTATTTCGATTATGATTATGATGATGATATAGATGAGTTTAATGTGGTGAACATGCCAAAATTTGTTAAAGTTGTGAAAGAAAAAATAGTGGAAATGGAAAAAAAGCCTAATGAAGAGGATTTTGAGGATGATAGATCAATTAAAAAAATTGAATTTGAGGACAAGTATAGCTTTAGTTCTATTTAATGTGAGTTTAAGGCTTATAGTTCTATTCAATGTGAATTTGAGGAAGGTTATAGTTTTTTTTTTCTTTGTTTTGTAGGTAATAAAAAGTAGTAAAATATAAGCTTTAATTATGAAATCCAAGGAGATAGGAGAGTTTCCTATACCCTTTTGAATTTTATTTCTTTATTGCTTACGCATTGAAGACAATTTGCATTCTAAATTTAGGGGTTGGAGAAAATTTTTTGTAAATTTTTCAAAATTTGAAAATGATTGATGAAATTGCACTTAATGTTTTTGCTTTGAGTCATTATGATGCTTCCTTTGGTTGATTTTTCATAATTCAATTATAATAACTATTATTGAGATTAATTATAGCTTGTGAAAAAGAACAAATATTGTCCAAACATGAGATGATGAGATGAATTCTTGAGTTGGTGACTATTGGATTATGAGATTTCCATTTGTGAGTATATGTCTTGATCATTGAGTTGCATGTTATTAAGTAAGCATATAATTTTTTTGCATTGATCTTTATAGTTGTATTCATGTTCTAGAATTTGTTTGACCATCTCTAGTCAAACATTGTTCTTCATGTTTATATGCTAACTTTTGTTTCTTTGCATTTGGATGTAGAATTTATATGAGACATGAGACAAGATATTTATATACATATGGACAGATATATGCTTGCACAAATCTTTCATTAGATTATGTTAATATAACTTCTTACATACAATGTTTTTTCCTAAATTGTTTAAGCAAAAACTCAAGTGAACTCCTAACTTTTACATTTGTATTTGTATTATTTCTAAGTGGAGGTTAGGGTAAGGGAAGGAAAGGGTGTCAACATTCACATGTTTCGTAGGTTTTTTTAGTATTGTATATTGAAAGTACTTATTTATTTGACTTGCATATATTATCAAATGTTTTGCACAAAATTTGTAATATATATGTATTTTTTGTATTTTTATTTAATAGAATTCATAAACAATTTTGTAAAATATTTTATATTTTTTAAAATAAAATGGAGCATTTTGTTTATTTATTTTCTCTATTTATGTATATTTAGTATTCATGTAATTATTTTAAAAATAAATTAAAAAACTAAAATAAAATGATAAAAATTATAAATAAAATCAATTAAATATAATTGAAAAATAAATATTACCAATGGATTACCAACGAAATGCCGATAGATTATCGATTGATTCACCAACGGATTTTACCATTGATAAATTTTGTCAATAATAATTCTATCAGTAATTATCTACTGATTTTATTTATTATCGATGAAATAATATTACCAACTTGGCTTATATTAACAAAATTTTTTCGTCGATAAATTTGTCGATAATGTAATTACCAAACATTATCAATGGAAAATTAGTTTTTACTGGTGAAATTTTTTGTTGATAAAACTCATTTTTCTTACGGTGACTTTAACCATAAAATTTTAGATTTATTTAATTTCTTAATATTTTTCTTAATTTCTTACATATAAGCATCTACGTGATATCTTATTGGGCAATAATATTACACAATGGTGCGTGTAATACAAAGCTCAAATTTCATTTATTATCTTCCGAATACATTAGATTTTTATTTGATAAAAATTAAAAAATATTAGATCTTAATTTAAACAGTCACATTGGGAATTTAAAAAATTGATAAATTTAATAATTGAACTGAAGTTATCAAATAAAAATAATAAAAATTTTAAAATTTCATAAACTATAGGGATCACTAACATAATTTCGCTTTGTGCTTTTGATAAATGGGGTTTATAGTAATACTAGTGAGCGGAAGCTAGAATAGTTATTGGGCGAGAGGGCTCAAAACTATTGAAATAGTGTATCCAAAGCCCTGTTCACCGTTAATGAACAATTCCCAAATTTGTTGCCAATAAATACTTGGTTTAGTTAATAAATGGAAATCAACCTCTAACTGTTAATCAGTTCTGAATAAAGAGAAAAAGTTTAATAAAAAAGATTAAATGCGGCGCGGCCGTTGATATAATGAAATGGCATCAAATTTTTTTATATGACATTGTCTTGTTGATTAGGTAATTTTAACAGATTAAATTAGTTGTTAACTTACATAAATAATATTATACTTACACAAAATTTAAAATTTAAAATTTGCATTCATATGAAATTTAAAATTTAATTTTTTAATATAAAACTATTTAAAATTTTTTAGAAATCTTTTAGCTTTTTAAAATATTAAATTTACTTTTCTAATATTTTAATATTATTTTTGAAAGTTTAGTACTTTTAATTTTTTTAATATTTAGAAATTTTTTAAATTTTCTAGAAATTTTCAATATTTTGAAATATTTAATAAATTTTCTATTGTAAAAAAATATTTAAATTAGTTTTTTCAATATTTTAATCTTTAAATAAAAATCATTTTTTGATTTTTATTTTTCAAAATTTCAAAATTTATTTAATCAAAATATTTAATTTTTTGTTTTTAACTTTTTAGAATTTTTATAAAATTTTGATGCTTTTAATTCTTTTTATTTTTTTGAATTTTTGAATTTTTTAATATTTAAACAAAAAATAAATAAATTATGAAGAAGATACGGATCTTTAAAATTTATTCTGCTTTGATATTTTTATATGAAAGAGGATAAAATTTAGAGTAAAACAAATAAATAGCAAAACTGTACGGGTTTTTTTAATTTCAGTTTTATTATTCACTTATAAAAAAATGTAAAAATTTTCTTAAATTTATAAACTCTTTTTTAAAACATAAAATATTATAAAAATTTCTGAAAGACATAAAAATGAACAATATGGAAAATTTTATAAAAGTTTCAAAAAATTAAAAATAATAAAATTAATTTTTTTAAATAAAAATGTTAAATTTTAAAAAATACCAAACTTTCAAAAAATAATATTAAAATATTGAAAAAAATAAATTTAATATTTAAAAAAACCCAAAAAATGTATTAAAAATTTTAAAATTTTAAATTAGAATGACTAGATTTCAAATTTTATGCAAATATATAATTTAACAATTGATTTTAATTTTTCATATTATTATGTTAGTAAAGTCAACACTATATCTACAAAGTTAATGTCTATATCATAAAATCAATGGTCATATCATCATCTTTAATAAAAAAAATTAATAAAATTAGTAATTAAACTAAAATTATCAAATTAAATTAATATAAATATTAAAATTATATGAATTATAAAACAATTATTAAATTTTTACAAACTATAAAAGGTTTTGGCATAATTTAACTAAAGCACAGCTAAAAACATAATTTACCCCCTTGCCTTCTGTCTTCAAATCTTCATCATCCATCGGAAGTATTCACATTACTCTCTTTTTTAGCAGAGGACAATTATTTGGGACATAAATATAATGATTTCGATAATTAAATTATCAAGGGATACACGAACTCGAATTCACTTTAGTGGCACGGGAACATGCGCATTTGTCGCTCATCTACATTTCATATACGCTTTCGTTTTGGTCTGAACGCAACCCCGCACCGCACGTTCAAAATAAAAAAGAAAATTCTAGCCCCCTGGAGGGATTGCCACGGTGAC
Source organism: Durio zibethinus (assembly GCF_047325235.1). NCBI lineage: Eukaryota > Viridiplantae > Streptophyta > Magnoliopsida > Malvales > Malvaceae > Durio > Durio zibethinus. Next base: position 17,404,617 of record NC_143174.1, read on the forward strand.
GATTCTGAACCGTCAGATCAAAAGCAAATCAATGGATATCCATCAACCAACGACCCAGGAAGGTCCACGCAATTTTTCCGTAACTTTTTGGATACTTTCTTTCCCCCAGTCTTTTAGGATTAGAAAAGAAAGAAATGGACAATAAAATACTTGCAGTAGTATATTGAGCAATGACTACTACTAATTAAAACTTAAAAATATATTATTATTATTATTATTATTATTATTATGTGATAGTGGTAATAAAAAAAAATTATTAACATCCCAAGTGAGAATAGTTTCCATCATTTAAACGCTTGATTCTGGACGCAAAAAGTAAAAACAATTTTCTATATTGGATTTACAGGCTCTCAATTGTTTGAAAAGGATAATTATTTACTTATTACTAGTTATCTGGATATAGTTTGGAATTATACGGGTAAGATTTCAAATTAGTTCACCGAGATAGTCATAAAAAATTACGGAACATAGGAGTACCATTTTTGGGAATGGAAAAATAATTGTACTCTTTTACTCTTTTGTATATAGACATTATCTTTGGAAAAAAATAAAATTTATCGTACAAATAATCACATACGAATACTGTAGCAAAATAATGGGGAAGAATTGTAAAATGGGGTTGTCCATTAAAAATATTTATTATTTAATAATCATAATAAAAAAATAATGAAAAATTTATTTATATATAACTTAAATAAAAATAAAATTATCTTTATGGGTCTTAATATTTAAATGTACATATATTAAAGTTAATTATATATTTTTTAATTAAATGTATATCTAATAATTTTATTTAACAATAATTAAACATTAAAATTGTAAAAATAATTTTTATTTTTTATTAATTATTTTTGTCATCATATTAATTAATAAAAATTTACTGTCAGATAAACTTTTTCTGAAATTCCTCCGAATACTGAGATAATAACAATAAGCAATAACAATAAAAATAATGAAAATGGTCCCCCGCTATCTCCCATAATCCTCCACCATTTTCATAATAAGCAGATTTCTTCACCTGAAAACCACTTCTTCAAAACCGCTTTCCCTCTCCTTTCTTCTTCCTCTCTCTCTGACACGTTTCTTACGGTAACTCATAACAATCGTATATATCTCTTACTTTTTATCTCTTTCTATTACACCATATATCCTCAGAGCCCTTGCCTTTCTTTGCTCTCTTACATTCTTAATTTCTGTCTCTAAAAATGTAAAGACTATAATCCCAGTTTTAAAATCTTTTACTTGAGATAGTAAAACAGAAAGAAAAAAAACCAATCTTTTCAATCGTTTCCTTCGCTTTCTCTTTCCCACTTTATCAAACCACGAATTCATAATCATCATCGTCGTCGTCTTCATCAACAAATCTCACTTTCCAATACGTTTAAGAAACAAGAAAAGTAAAGGGCAGATGACGTTTCACCACAACCACCTTTCTCAAGACCTTCCTCTGCATCACTTTAGCGACCAACAACAACAGCAACAAACGAACCAACTACCGGAACCCACGGGTCCCAATTGGTTAAACACCGCCCTTTTCCGTTCCCAGCGGTCTCAACCACCGCAACTGCACGCTCACTTCTCCGAGCCTAACTTTCTTAACCTTCATTCTACTACAACTGCTTCTGACTCCACCACGACTTCCCCAGCTCCCAACCAGTGGCTCTCCCGTTCATCCTCTTCCCTCCTTCACCGCAACCGCACTGACGTCATCGACGACGTGGCTGTCGCCGCAGGAGGAGGAGATGGAGGGGACTCCGTGATCGCCGAGGAATCGGGAGATTTGAAGAACAGCAACAGCGAGACTATGAATAATAACAAGAGCGAGGGTGTTGTAGTGGAAAGTGGAGGAGGTGGAAGTGCTATAGATGGGGCTATGAATTGGCAGAATGCAAGATATAAGGCGGAGATACTAGTTCACCCTTTATACGAGCAACTATTGTCTGCACACGTGGCGTGTCTTAGGATCGCCACGCCAGTGGATCAGCTTCCGAGGATCGACGCTCAGCTGTCTCAGTCACAGTATGTGGTGGCTAAGTACTCGGCTTTCGGTAGTACGGCCCAGGGCTTGGTTAGCGGCGAAAAAGAGCTCGATCAGTTCATGGTATGCCACTTTACGACAACTGTTACTATTATTTTACTGATTTTCTTCTTGTTTGAAAATTATTTTATCTAATTAGCCTGAGTGGCAATTTGGTAACTACATGCCTGTAGAAATGAGAAGAATTAACTGCTTCTCTGGCTGCTCCGTTATCGTCGCTATTTAAGGCCACTGAATTTCTGAACAAAAGCCTTTAAAACTTTCTTCTCTTTTCTCTTTCAAGTTCTTGATTCGAGTGGAAATGAGACTGGTTTTAATTGATAGCCCTTTTTTCTTTAAGATTAATGTTGATTAATCTTTCCAAACATTGGTGATTAATTCAGTGGAGTGGGATGCACCGACAGTTGCTTTTGTGATAAAAGTATGGAGGAAAAATTTTGGTACTCGGGGTGCATCTGTTTTTTTTTTTTTTTTTTTTTTTTTGTTAATAGGATAAGTCGATTGGTAGTAAGGAAAAAGTTGACATCTTATGTTAAAAATTCAATTGTAGCCAAATGAAGACAGGGTTTTGGGGAAGCATCAGAGGAGATTTCCAACTGTTTCAAAGGAAAAGAAAATTTATGATCATGTAACAAAATTAAAAAAAAAAAAAAACTTATGTTCAAGAACTGAGTGCTTATGCTATGGCAGCTTTGATTACTGAATTTGAGGTAGTTAGCAGCCATAAGATTTAACAAAAGAAAATAACACTAATGACTAATGTCGAATCCTGATGAGCTCAGAGAGTGGTAAGTTGGTATTCGAGAACCAAAATAAATAAATAGGTTCCATAATCAAGAATGGGAATGTAAAGAACTTATGCTATTTCTCCAGGCATCCTTCTCTGTAGTCATTTTTCATGTATATTTTAATGCATTATTATAATTTTGAAGTTGTTATAGAAGAAAATTTTAACTTTTCCCGGTAATGCAGACGCATTATGTTCTGTTGCTATGTTCATTTAAAGAACAATTGCAACAACATGTTCGTGTCCATGCAATGGAAGCAGTTATGGCTTGCTGGGAAATTGAGCAATCCTTACAGAGCTTAACAGGTAAATATCTAGTAGATAATGTGCATTGATGCTTTGGAAATATCTCAAATTGTTTGAAAAGTGAAAAATTCCTTCCTGACATAAATTCTTGCTTCCAATATTAGTTTTGATTATTCCAATAATTTGCATTATGTTCTATATTTAAAATTCTTCCATTTTTGGAAGCATATAGGTAAACCCATCTCTGAATGGTCATCTTTGACAAATCATATTTAGATGATACTGATTTCTGCTTTGAAAATATCTTGCCTTGCCGTATTGATTTCTAATGTCCTCTTCTCTCATATTTGGGGAAAACTATGGCCCAAGTTAATCTTGAATGCTGAATCTGACCTGATATAATCTCTGCTACGACACAAAAACAGGAGTTTCTCCAGGCGAAGGTACAGGTGCAACAATGTCTGATGATGATGATGACCAAGTAGACAGTGATGCCAACTTGTTTGATGGGAGTTTGGATGGTCCAGATTCCATGGGATTCGGGCCTTTGATCCCAACAGAGAGTGAGAGGTCTTTGATGGAGCGTGTAAGACAAGAACTGAAACATGAACTCAAACAGGTAATTAATGAAATTATCTACCGCATAGATTTTTAGGTTAGGAATCAAGGTAAACTGACTTGTGCACTCCTTACAGGGTTACAAGGAGAAGATTGTTGACGTAAGGGAGGAAATTTTGCGCAAGAGAAGGGCAGGGAAACTTCCTGGTGACACAACATCAGTTTTAAAAGCTTGGTGGCAGTCACATTCCAAGTGGCCATACCCTACTGTAAGTTCTAGGTCGCTATGAACTGCATTCAAGAAACAAAAGGCACTCTGATCTTAACATTTTAACCACATATGAGAGCAGATGAGAAACGTTATAGCCTTAGCTTTAGGGTAATGATGTGTAATTTCAGCTTCAAAATGATAAAAGAGTAGTACAGTTTTGTTGCTGGAAAAAAATTGATTTTTCCATATTCAGAAAATAAATTAAAACTTAAGATTGTCCCTGAAGCTATATCTACTTTTAAGATGCATTATTTGTTCTTGAGCAATTTGCTCATTAAACTAATGCTAATGTGTTAAACCAAATGCACCCAGCTAGATTTCTTCTCCATCTTAATTCCTAAATAACTATTTTAACAAAATTTTCAGGAAGAAGATAAGGCGAGGTTGGTTCAGGAAACAGGTTTACAATTAAAACAGATAAATAATTGGTTCATCAATCAGAGGAAGAGGAACTGGCATAGCAATCCATCAACTTCTACCGTCTTGAAGAGCAAACGTAAAAAGTATGCTCAATAAACGCATGTCTTCTTGGTAGTCTACCATTTTTTAGAGCTTTTGCACCAACCTTGATTTGAAAAGAAGTAATGCAGGTGAAAACAATAGTGATCGGTTCATGTAAATGGGAGACAGTCCAGATCAATCACAGATGATGTCTCTTCACATTTCCATTTCAACGACAGTTACAACATGCTACATAGAAATTACAACAATATAATAGGCTTTCAATGGATCTGCTGCAGGGTTTAACTGAAAGGAACAGATTTTGCTTCAACATGGGAAAAGGGGTAACACAGAGGATGAGGTTGTTTGTATTGGTGCCATTTCGCAGGTATGCGTAGATCAAGGCATGCCAGTTTGGTGCTATATGCTGGCCATGCAATATTGTTACGAAGTTTAGGAATTTATATATAGGGATAATGTTATGAATAGTCTTTGAATTAACTGAAATATTTAATATTATATTTGAATTTTTAAAATCTTTAATGTGGTACTAAATTATAAATATGTTAACAAATATGATATTTGTAAGATTATTTGTTCGTTATTGAGTCAAAATTAATCACGTTAATAGTAAATATCACATTATTTAACAAAACTTCAGATATTACATTAAAATTTTTTTAAATTTAAGTATTATTAAATGTTTCACTATAATACGGAAGAATTCATAATATTAACCCATATATATATATATATATTTATATATTACTTTAACTTTATTGGATGAATTCCATTTGGATTGGCATGTTATGATTTTTGTTCTTTTTGTCGCTTCATATCTGTGAATAAAGGTTAGTGAGGGACTGAGTTTACAGTGTAATAAACTTTGCATAATTCCTTACGGTCATACTAGATCATTATAGCTTTTTTGATATAGTAATGCAGACTAAAATTTGCGGCAAAAGTGGGGTGACCCCTACAATGGGTTCTTTTGTAGTGAGTTTCCATTGAATCATATCATCAGATTTGAGTATAATTTATTGCCGTTGGATTAATGCTCATGCTGAGTTGGACAGTACGGGTAAAATGGGAGAGAGATTGGAGAAAGAAAAATTGGAAATAAAGGTAATGAACTGAAAATAATGAGAATTTGTTGCCAACTAAAAATATATTCAAAAAGGAAAAATAAAATTTTAAAAATTATTAGGATCAAAATACAGAAAACCTCTTGAGAATTGGGAAACAAAAATACCTACCCTCTTTTAATCTGAAAAATATCCTCATGTTTCTTTGAAATCATATATTATTATTATTATTATTATTATTATTATTATTATTATTATTAAAAACACCTAGTTACGTTCATGACTAATGACTAAAGGAGTCAATGATTGAGTGAGATTTGATTCACACTTTCTAAGTTTTTGTTTAAGGTCTAACTCGATCCATCCATAGATGCTTAAAGATGCCTATTTATTATTTAATAAATATTAAAATATTAAAAAATTACACTAGTATTTAATATTTTAAATAAATTTTAAAATTAAACATAAAAAATAAGATTTTTATTATAAAATAATAATTTAGGTCGGGCTTTTTCTTAAAATTCATGTCTAGGGCCTGGCTGGTAGCCTATATAGGATAATGTATTCAATTATGCAAATTAACAAATTCAAATACAAAAATAAAATCTTTTATATTTGAAATTTAAAAATGTTTAAAATTATACCTTAGCAAAGTCTAAATAGTATAGAAAGATCAAATCTTTTTAAATTACTATAATTAAATATTAAATGTAATTTATTTTTCAATCTTTCTAACTAATTTAAAATCAAACATATTCTTTTTATTTCTATTAATTTAATTATAATTTTTATGATTAGGATAGCTCTAACCTACTTCTAAAGTAAATTATAATATCTTTAATTCATTTCGTTTTCATATATCTTTGGACAATTATTATGATCAATTTTAGTGTTTGGTAACTAGTTAAAACCTTAATTAATTTTAATCTAGTGTTAAAGCGTGATGTGATTCTATAAATGTTGAACTATTTTTTGACCTTGTCAACATTGAAGATTAAACTATATTTGTTCTTTGAATCAAACATCCACCATTAATGCATGGTTTCAATAAAATTGTTAAAGAATTGGTTAAGGTTTTAGCTTTTACTTCTTTTTTTTTTTTTTTCGTTTAGTTTATGTCCAAAATGAGACATATTTTTATTCAAAAATAATCTCTTTTTTATTTTTTAAAAATTCTATAGATCAATCGAATGAATATATAAGATTTAATTATGCTAATTTTACACTAAAAAAATTTAAGCTAATGCATTACATGAACTTACTAAAGAGAACATGAATCTTAAAGATTGGTAGGCATTGATAGTTACCAAATTATTTATATTCAATTAAATACACAATATAATATTTCCTTGCAAGAATTCAAAAAACTAATTAATTAATTGCATAATAAGCTCTTTAACTCCTTTAGCTATAAAGGATATAGTATTAACCCACAAATGGTTAATCCGGATGGTAAGCGAGGGGCTCTATTTTCTTGAAAACTTGAGTTCGATTCTTGTAGAGAGTATTTCAGAAGTAAAATCTTAAATGTATTAGGTTGATATGGAGGGAGTATGTCTTTAAAATTGCTAGGGATTAAGCCTAGATAGAGCTTATAAATACTCCTAATCATTTATAAAAACGAAGCATATAGTATTAGATGAAAGTATATTTTTAAGGCTCAACTAATATCTTACTTAGCAAAAGTATCACAGTTACGACAAAATATAAAATTTAAAAGTCATCAAGCACTTTAAGCTAATGTATTTAAATTATATAATGTAATATATTATACAATTTTATTATAAAATGGTATATAATTCTCACTCGTGGGCATTTTTAATTTATACAATTATGTTAACATGTATATACATTAATAGTTTACCACCATGTAAAATGTGCATTTAATTATCCTTTTTTATCTTGTTAGCTCAAAGACTTGGAATAAATCAAGAGGGGGGTGAATTGGTTTATATAAAATTTTCAAAAATAATATTCAATAAGCACAAGTTTAGCTAAACAAATTATCTAAGCAAATAAGCACAATAATTGAAAGTAAACAAGATATAGGGTTAGAGAATTTGACACCAAGATTTATAGAGGTTCGATCCTTCCTTAGGCACTTACGTCCTCTCCCTTAGCCTCTCTTACCAAGGAGTTTAATTCACTATGTGTTGAAGATTACAACCAAGTTTCTCAAAGCTTTACAAACTCAACACTACACACTCTTAAGGGTTATCCTCCCCCTTAAGCTTACAAACTCATAATACATAATTTTTGAAGTGTTTTGCAAACTCTAAGAACCTCTTAAAGGTTGGGTGTTTGCTAATTTTAAGTACACAATAGTATAGACAAGAAAATAGAGAAAAACTGATATGAATTTTGTATTTTTCTGACTTGGAATAGCTTTGAATGCTTAAGCAAATTGGTAGGTGAATAGCAATAAGTTTTTTTTGCTCTTGTTACTCTTGATTTGCAGTGGAATGCTTTATTTATAGGTAAGAAAAAGTTGAGAGCCGTTGGATTGCATTTAATGCTTCAAACCTGTAAAAATTTCAGACAAAAATAGTCGTTGGGAGTTTTTGGCCTTCAGGGGATCGATTGGTTCAGGCTTGAAAAGGCACGATTTTGAGCTTGAAAAGCCTTACCCAATCGATCAGGTAATTTACCTGATTGATCCGTTCTTTAGGTGATCGATCCCTTTTCTGAATTTTCAAACTTAAGAAGCATTATATTTGAGCAACCGATCAATCCCTTGCCTTAAGTGATCGATCCCCTATATAAGGGGATCGATCTCTTTTTTGAAAATTTGAACGATGAAAACTTTCTGTATGAAAAGGTGATCAATCTCTTGAATGAGAGGATCGATCTAGTTAGCTTGAAACCTCAAACAATCGATCCTTATAGGGAGGGGATCAATTGATTTTTGCCAAAACTTGAAGAATTTCAATTCTTGAAGAAAACAGGATCGATCATTTTTGCTAGGGGATCGATTTGGTAAGGAAGGGATCGATTCGATAAGGAAGGGATCGATCCCTTCTATCAAAACATGCACTAATTAGGTTTTGTTTCAAGAATTTAACTTGTTTTGGTTCTTAAATGGATTTTAACAAGATAGAAGGATGGAAAAATATTCAATTTAAGCTTAGAAAAGATTGATTCAAGTTAGGCAAATTTTTGTTTTGTCAAATCAAAACTCTTAATCAATTTAAGGCCAACAATCTCTCTCTTTTTGATATGACAAACCAAGTGAAAAATTTGCTTAAAAACATTTTTTTTTTTTGAAAACAAGCTCCCCTTAATAACAATATAGCTCCCCCTAAATTAAAGCATAAGTTTTAAGGCAACTAAGCAAAATCAATATCACCAAAACCATCAATATCATTAGGATCATCAAAGTAATTTTTCATACCAATATTTCTCTCCTTTTTTGTCATAGCAAAAAGGATGAAGTGAAGCCAAATGAGAGAACAATCAATTCAAGGCCACTTAAGTTCATATCAATCATCAAAGAACACATCAATGTCACATGCCATAATGCCATAAGCCATATGAGAATGAAAGAGAAATTGCATTAATATAAATATCAAGTATCAAAGTTTACAAACCATAATGCAAAGATAGATTTACAATATACAAAAATGTGGAAAAACATAAGGAATGGCACTAGTAAAGCTCATTGAGGTGGATGTGGAGAATGAGAAGACGGATGAGGATGAGAAAAGTGAGGAAAAGGCTATCTCACGTATGAATATATAGACCTTATTTGCTCAATGTCAACTTGAAGATGGCGAACTTGTGCTACCAGCTCATTTTGAGTTTTCTCCATAGTTTTCAATCTAGTGTTCATATTACCAACCACCGAATGTAAGCTGTTCATTTGAAGCAAAAGCATCTCTAAGGCTCATTGAGTATTGAATGGTGGGGTAGAGGGTTCATCTTGAGGTTCAAACATATCTAAAGATTCTTGCTTTTTTTTCTCTTCTTGTGTAACTCCAATATCACATTTTTTAACCCATAATCCAGCTGCATTTTGAACTTATCCCATACTGTACAATGTAAGAGCCCCAAGAACACTAAATTGGTTATTGAATACCATCTCCTTATCTCCTCTAGCATTCACCTCCAAATGCCTCAAAAAATTACTTATGGCATATCCATATACCAAGGTATAATCTCTATTCTAAACTACCCTCATCATATCATTAAAATGAAGTACACCAAATTTGGTTTTTGTTCATGCTTGATCTTATACATCCACCAATAATCTTGCTTCTTAATGACAGAGTATTGTATCCTAAAAGGTGCTAACACATGAGTAATAATGATGTGTAGCAACTTATCATGCATGGATAATCTAGAAGCTTGAGTGGGAGCAACTTATAGATTGTGATTGCTAAAGATGTCTTGAGCAAGTTGCATCATGTCACATCTAGTATTTTTTCCCCTCATCGTATAACTTAAAAGCTTTAGCTAGCATTTGTTTGGTAACTAATATTTTCTTTCCCATCACATATGTTTTGAATCTATCAAAGTAATGCCTATTTGATCTTTTAATTTGGACATAGCTAGCATTACTGTAGAAAACTCTTACTAAATTCTCAAATAGTAGACCATCCGTGCACAAATAATGTAACCATCCAAATTTCTCAAAAGCATGCAAGTAAGGGAATTCTATTGATTGGAAGAATTCTAGTGAAATTATTCTTTCATGCTTTACTTCTTCGATGATGAATCAAATGAGGAAGAAGTAACCAATCTATGTCTCATGGCTCTTGATGAGCCCAAGGTAACCTCTAATCCATGTGATTTAAATTCATACACATTTGATGAACTACAAGATGCCTATAATAAATTAGCGATAAAATTTGAGAACATAAGCATGAAATAAAAAAAAATTATCTCTAAGTTGAAACTAGAAAATGAATCATTGACTAAAGCAAAAGAAAACCTAGAAAAGGAAGTTAAGCTCTTAAAGTTGAATGTCAATGACTTGTCTAAGAAAAATGAAAATCTACATAATTCATTCTCTAGATTTTATATGGGACATCAAAAGCTCAATGACATGTTTAAAACACAAAGAGCATTCTTTGATAAAGATGGACTAGGCTATAATGGTGGTAACAAAGAGACTCATTTAAAAAATTTCTTTGTTAAGCCAAATGATTCATCTAGCATATGTGCATATTGTCACAAATTGGGTCATTCTATACAATATTATTCTTTGAAAAAAGTCACTTATAAAGGTAAGCTCATTAGGAGAGTGTGGATTCTAATAAAAAGTTAACATATCTCAAGATGAGATTACTAAAATGAAATGGATTCCAAAAGGCACAAAAATTGTTAGTACTAACACTCAAGGACCCAAGAAAATTTAGGTACCCAAAATAAAATTTTAATTGTGTTTTTGTAGATGGATGAGCATTGCTACAAAGCCAATTCAAGCAAGAACAATCCATGGTACCTTGATAGTGGATACTCAAAATACATGACCAGAGATAAAACTCTTTTTAAGGACTTTATTGTTGGCCTTGAATTGATTAAGAGTTTTGATTTGCAAAACAAAAATTTTTCTAACTGGAATCAATCTTTTTTAAGCTTAAATTGAACATTTTTTCACCTTTCTATACTGCCAAAATCCATTTGAGAACCAAAACAAGTCAAATTCTCATAACAAAACCTGATTAGTGCATGTTTTGATAGAAGGGATTGATTTTCTAAGGGAAGTGATTGATCCCCTCCTTATTAGATCGATCCCCTAGCAAAAGGGATCGATCATGTTTTTTTCTAGAATCGAAATTCTTTAAGTTTTGGCAAAAACTAATCGATCCCCTTCCTGTAATAATCGATTGGTTGGGGTTTCAAGCTGACTATATCGATCCTCTCATTCAAATGATCGATCATTTTTTCATATAGAAAGTTTTCATCATTCAAATTTTCAGAAAAAAAGATCGATCCCCCAACATAAGGAACCAATCACCTAAGATAAAGGATCGATCGGTTGCTCAAACAGAATACTCCCCAAATCTAAAAATCCAAAAAAAGGATCGATCCCTCAAATAGGGGATCGATCGCCTAAAGAATGGATCGATCAGGTAGATTACCTGATCGATCGGGTAAGGTTTTTCAAGCTCAAAATCGTGCCTTCTCAAGCCTAAACCGATCGATCCCCTAAAGGAAGGGATCGATCCCCTGAAGGCCAAAAACTCTCAATGGCTATTTTTGTCTAAACTTTTTGCAGGTTTGAAGCATTAATTGCAATCCAATGACTCTCAACTTCTTCCCACCTATAAATAAAGCATTCCACTGCAGATCAAGAGTAATAAGAGCCAAGAAAACTTATTTCTATTCACCTATCAATTTGCTCAAGCATTCAAAGATGTTCCAAGTCAGAAAAATGCAAAATTCATATTAGTTTTTCTTTATTTTCTTGTCTATACTATTGTGTACTTAAAATTAGCAAACACCCAACCTTTGAGAGGTTCTTAGAGTTTGCAAAACACTTCAAAAATTTTGTATTATGAGTTTGTAAGCTTAAGGAGGAAGATAACCTTTAAGAGTGTGTAATGTTGAGTTTGTAAAGCTTTGAGAAGCTTGGTTGTAATCTTCAACACATAGTAGATTAAACTCTTTGGCAAGAGAAGCTAAGGGAAAGGACGTTAGTGCCTAAGGAATAACCGAACCTCTATAAATCTTGATGTCAAATTATCTAACCCTATCTTTTGTTTACTTTCAATTATTATGCTTGTTTGCTTAAATAATTTGTTTAGCTAAACTTGTGCTTATTGAATATTGTTTTTGAAAATTTTATATAAACCAATTCACCCCTTTCTTGGTTTATTCTAAGTCTTTGAGTTAACATATCTTATATAATTATCAATGAAAAAGAAAATTTATCTTTTCATGAAATTTCACCATTTTTTAAACAATATTAATCTATGTATTAAGTATTTCACTATATACTTTATACAGTAATAGAATTTTTATTAGAATGTAATGCTATATTAAGATTGAATAATATCCATATTGAATTCTTTTTCCTTGAAAAATTGAAAAATAATTTGATTATTTATGTATAATTATTTTTAAAAATTTCATTTTAAAACATTTTTAATTAAAATGGCATATAAACCTGCTTGGGGTCTTTCTCATTTCTATCCTTCTTTGCTTTTAATAAGGGTGAAAATGGAGTGGGTTGTTGTGATGATGGATGTAGCTCTATAATTTTGGATCAAATTTCCAATGGTGATATTCCTTGTTTATTCCTAGTTTTTTCTAAATGCATATGATTTACTATAAGCTTTGGGGTCAAAATTGTTCAACTTTAGTTGCATTATTTTTCTTGTTGGAGTAGGTGGGACTTTTTGAGATATGGATGGATGTGCATGATTGACTTTGGTTTTGGTTTACTTTTTAAGGAAGTTTGGAGATCACACCAAAATTTCGTTTTTAGTTGAAATTGAACCAAATTTTGTTTGGAATTTGGAATATTAGAAATGAATCAATTAATCAAGGCGTGCATATTATTATCGGATTGTATTTGGTTTACGATCGGTTTTGGCCTTATTGGACTCAACTCAACAAACAAGCTTAGAAGATTTTTTTTTCAAAAGAAACAGCGACTTGGAGATAAAAGTAGTAATATATGTTAAATTTTGAAATTTAAATTTCTTAGATATTTGCATGAATAATTAAGTTAAATTTTGAATTCAATAATTTACATAGATTTTTGCTATATATATGTATACTTTACTTTTTGCCCTAAATTTACAAGAATTGATTCAATGTAAGGTTCAATGTTAAAATCCTTCTAATAATAACAACATTGAAATTATAAAAAAAAAAAAAGGGCTTTGATTCAATTAATGGTACCAAACCTTAACACTTAAATTATATAGCCAAAAAATGGGGAAAGCCATAATATATTAACAATGGTAATTGCTAAATAATAATAGGAACAGGCAGGTCAAACTAAGCCAACCCGGGAATATTGGGATGAACAAAGGAACAAAATGATATGCTATTTCTTAATTATCCTATAAAAATATATAAATGATAAAAAACAAACAACTTTTTTATGCTATAAAAAACAAATGGGGTTTTTATTAGGGATGTTAACGGGTAGAGAATAGAGAGAGAGAGTAGAGCATTCCCCATTTTCATCTTCAAAATTTTATATTATATCAATTCTCGTATCTATACCTAATGAATATTTTAAATTTATCTCTATCTCTATTTTTATGGATATTTAATGAGTATGAGTAATGTTCATATCCATAACTTTTAAAAAAATAAAAATAAAAATTTATTTTTTTAACTTTTTTTTTATTTTTATCTTGTATATTAAGTAATTTTTTTATAAATATATATATTAATGTATTTTTTTTAATAAAAATATATTAATTTTAATTAATCTAAAATAATAATTTATATTATTTAATAAAAAATGTATTCATTATATATAAATAGATAAATATGGTATAGGTACAAAACGGATGCTATATTATTCATTTTTATCCCAATATCTAATAAAAATTTAAAATCATACATATTTTCATCTTTATTTTCATTCAAGTAAAACGTTAAAATTTTCATTAAGTACGGATAAAATTAATATCCTTAGGTTTTATGCATATATTTTGACAGGAACAAAATTGACAAAACTTACGAAGGAAGTAATATACAAACTGGTTTTGTAACTAAAGTTAGGAGGATTAACGATTTGAATACATAGTTGAATCTCATTGAAAATCTTTTCCTTTAGTATAGTAAAAATTACTCCAAAAAGAAAACCAATTTCACCAACAAAATGATCATCAATTAATAACTCTGAACAATGAAATACCGATGAAGAGAACAATGTACCATGTACAGTATATATAGAAAAATTTTGGTAGACTAATTCACTCAATATTAATATATTTATAGTATCAAAATGAATTCAAATCAGAAGCCAGCTTTGTCACGTCCCAGCTCCCAATTGTGTATCCCAGCAGAAGCTGCAAATCTAGCGGAGAAATCAGGAAATCCAGCATCAACTTCCCTATGGATCTCTTCATGGAAATTAAGTTCATAGCTTTGAGGATCATACTGAAACTACATTATCAACCTTCTTTTCATGTTAATCCCATACATGCTAAACCTGCGAATGAAATTCTTCCACTTTGGCCCTGCCAAAGCCTCTGACATCTCTTTCAGTTTCTTCGCTTTTTTCTTCAACCAACTCTCTCTTAACTCGTCCGGCGCCTGTTAGTGCAGCAGGTATCTATGCCCTTCATTGCTGTTTCGACTCCACCAGCAAAGGCCCCGGATACAACTGCATTTGGAAGATGAAATTGTCTCATCAAAGTCTTGTAAATAATCATCATCTCTTACCGGCCAAGTTTCATTACCATTTGTTAGTTTTTCTTGTGTGGTGGCCGTGGGAGGAAGTGATGGAAAATATTTGGGAGCAAAGACCGCTACAGGAAAATGCAGATGCTAATAACTTGGCATAAAAAGGAGAAGAATCATCCAAAGCCTCAGTTTATTTACTAGAGGGAGAAGAACATTGGAGACTTAATAAAAACGGTGAAGTGGTGAACACTTAGACAAAAGCCGGACAAATTAATTCTATGCAGATATTGAAAGGGTGACATAAGAAAATTCGAAGTCCAAGTTCGATTAGCCCACGTAAAATATTTAGCTTTTTCTTCATGATCATTGGCTATTTCGTATTGGGTTGTCATTAAAGTTATATTGACAGCTCAGTCATTTAAGCAGTCGTTGGTTCCTGTTAGGTAATTGAAGGCAGGCATTTTGCCGGCCAATTACAGCTCCGACTCACTTGCTGTAGCCAGTGGTGGCTCCAGCTGCTTCTTGACCGTTAAAAAGGGCCAAACTGGCTCTGCGCTAATCTTCAAAATATTCTTGTATTAAACTTTTAATATTTGTCCATATATGCTTGCAAAAGATTTAGATGATTAATATTTGAGTGGTTTAATTGGCTAGTGCTACATGACTTTACTGTTGATTAAACTAAGGCTCCAGGAAAATTGAAAAAAAAAATTTTCTCTTCATACCAGCCGCTCACCAACTGATACTGCAATCATGGATTTTATCTTTTTTTTTTTTTTTGTTCGCATATATTCTAAGTTCTAACAAATAAAAAAAATACTAAATCGAATAATTGCCAATAATTAGGAGAAGATTCGTTTTCTCGAATGCAACTAATGCTCTCTCTGTTTCTTGTTTTGCTAAACCTTAATTATAACCAAATTTATCCGACAAATCTAATTATGGCGTCCTAAATCTAACAAACCTCACAGTCCAAAACCAAAACTATCATGAAATTGTCCCAATCTGTTGCTCTCATTTGTCATCCTTAAGCCATTGCAATATGCGACCTTCTTGGTTAAACGGCAGCCATTTAGAGATGTTTTGGCAAGACTACAGATTAAAGTAACATGCATTGACTACAATTTTTTTTTAAAGCTAGAGGCAACTTCCCTCTCTTGCCAAATGTCAGTGCCAAACCCAAATTTAAGGTGAGGATTTTGAGGAAAAACTAATCAAACTCACTTAGTGTCATGTGTGGCAGATACTTCTGCCAGTCCTTCAATTGTTGCTGCCCCTCTCATGGACATGGGGCAATTGGTCCTACAAATTTCCAAATATGCACCTTCCAACTTCCAAGAAAATGGCTCCGCTCCCCCGTAATTAATATCTCAGACAAACTTGGAGCGTATGCCATCAAGTTCAAAAGTAGAATGATTCTTGAAGGTTAACTGAAAGGTATAGGTAGAAAGCAGGATTAGGTTTTGACTGTTGACGACTTTGTCTTTTCCTGGAATCACGTCGGCACTCCAAAGTTAAGTTTGTCGCTAGCTACGTGTTGTTCCAATCCAACGGTGGTTTTGTCTTCATTTTTGCTTGATTCGAGTAGCCGTGAGCGTATTTTACTTTCTAATAGGCAGCGGCAACCGAAAGTAACCATATTTTATAAAAACTTTTGTAAAATAATTACTAAAATATTTGATCAGAGAGTCTCCGATTTTACTTGTGAAATCTCTGTACATAAATTTGTGGGAATCAATTGGTCACCTTACCGTTAATATTAATGGAAATGAAGCACAACCTAATTCAATTAATTATACCGCCTTTTCTCAACCCTACCTCTAAGCATAGAGTTCTCTCATTACCGATACCGGCGTTGCTTCTAAGGACTTGATCGCTGGCGATCACTCCGGCATGGTGTGAAGCCGCTATGTGAAGTTGATAACGGGTAGGTTGTCGGCTCGGTTGGACTCATCCTCGAAATTCAGCGCGTAGCTAAGTGGGTCATAACTGAAATCGGGCGAGTTGTAGTGCTTGCGCGCTACCCGGCTGACCCTGGCCATGAGGTGTTTGCACTTTTCCTTTATGTGAGGCGACCTCGGAGTCCTTGACTTCACCTCCTCGAACTGATACAATGGGACGGCGCCTTCGAAATGTTGCGTCGAACGAAGGCAGTAGATTGAGGATTTCATCTTCTCCTTGATTCTCTCTCTCGGCAGTGGAAAATTGCAGCTTCGTTGTACGTTCTGATTTTCGATAGAGAAAAACGAAAGATAAATTTGTGTTTTTATGATATGATTTTGCAGATGATGATGGGAGAAAAAGGGGAGCAACTAGGGGCATATATGTAGATTGAGCGAAATAAATTTAAAATACCTACAAGTCACGACTTTGGCTGCAAGTATAACGGTTTGCTGAAGAGTGGTGAAAAAACCGCGGGCGGTTCGTGGCTAGTGGTTTTTGTGTTAAACCCGCGTTAAATTTTTCTGGAGGTAATTCCGTAGTTAAGTAATAGAAGAGTAAATTACTTTCTATTTTTTTCATTGATAAATAATTATTATAAGGTAATTAGTAGTTTCACAATGCCAGCTATAAATATACGCTTTTTTTTTTTTCAGTTTATTTAACAATGAAGCTCCGTAGCTGCTGAAATTAAAAATTGCCGTTAGTTCAATAATTTTGAAGTTTTTTAAGGTGCATTTTAAGGGATTAACGGAAAAATTAGATAAAGTGGTTTTTTTTTTTTTTTTTTTTGCTTAATAGTGAATAATACTCCACATGTTTTGGGATGGCCTACAACTCAACTTCTTCAAAACTTCATATAGTTCATTTATATGTCCCCATCTCTTTGTTTTGTTTTAAATAAGATGTTCAATAAAACGTTTTGTGAATATATTTAAATTTTATTTATTTATACTTATTTATCAAATTTAATAAATAATTATAAATAATATTTTAAAATTTATTAATTAAAAAAATATATTATAAATATAATAAAATTCATTCATATCAATTCATTTAATATTTGATGAATAGTTTATGAACATATCGATTTCTATTAATTTATTAAATTTCACAAATAATCATAAATAATATTTTAAATTTTATTAATTAAATAAATAAATTTTAAATATAACAAAATTCCTTCATATTCTATTTGTTTATATCCTTAATTTTAGACAATAAATTTATTCAGTTTTTAGATTAAGGACTCAATGGAAATAAAATTTTCCTTAATTTATGAGAAATTTCTATATGCTCAACCAACTACTATGTAATCTCTTTGTTCCATAAATATTATCTTAAGTTCATTTTGATTTTTTTTTTAATTCTTGATTTCATTTTATTTTAAATATATTAAAAGTAAATTTTTTACTAAAATAGTATTTTAACTAAATTTAATCTGGTCTCATCTGAATAAAAAAATAAAAGAAATATAATAAAAATAAAAATAACAACCAAGACGCTAAGTGAGTTGCCGTTTGAAAGTTATATGTGACCTTAAAATGTTTTATACCACCTTGGATTGTCCTTCTGGATGTGTGGGCTCTGCCTGCTTTAGTAGGATGAGAAAAGTGGTTAAAAGAGACTGAAAAGGGGTCAAAATAGAAGAAGCTTCTTCTTTTGATTAATATTATATATATATATATATATGTATGTATATATAAATTATGTTTAATGGATAAGATGATAGATAATATGATAATTATTTTATATTATATTTAATTTTTATTAAAAAAATAAAATTATAAAGATAATTAATTTTTTTGTATAAAATAATTTAATCATTTGAAAAAATTATTTTTAATTTATAAGATTAAGTTTACATAATTTATTATATTTTTAAAAATTAAATTAATAATTTAAATTATATAAATTTTTTAAAAATAATTTTAATCAATTAATAAATTATTTTATTTTAATCATTATATACATCTAATATAATATATAATAATATTACTTAATTTAATTTAATTTATAATATTATTTTATTTTATTTATCCTATATATTCCTAATATATTCAGTTAATGTGATAGCCAATGCGAGGACCAATACCATGGGCTTTACTCGTTTGAGTTCTTTAATGCAGCAAAAGATGAGACGAAAGTGAGAGGTGAATGGAATTGGGACTTTAGTGTCACTATCGGATCACGAGTTAAGAAGAGAAACGTGGCAGCATCAATTGTCGATAACATGTCGCCGTGTTGTGCAAGGACCACGGGGTACATAGTAGGCCGCCGCCAACGTGCCATCCTACTAGTATTATTATTATTATTATTATTATTTTATATGGTTGCTTGTCTCTTTTTATTTTTTTTATATTTTTTCCGTTATGTTTAGAGGTAAAAATAATAAATTAGTATTTATAAATTATTTGAATTTTATTTTAGTAAAATTTGAATTAAAATTTATTATTATTAAATTAAGTTCAAATAATTTACTTAATGAGACAAGTTGAATTTAAATATTATAATATTTTATTTGAGTAATTCATAAATTTAATTTAATTTTTATAGTTTAGTAGAATTTAATTATTTTAATTAAAAAACAGTTGTTTTATTTTTATTTATATCAATTTGAATTTATTCAAACATAAATAATTAAATTTTAAAATTAAATTAAAAAATTAAAAAAATTTATTTGATAAATAAAATTAAATAAATTTAAATAATTTAATTTTTATCTCAAAATGAATTCAAATTTTTCTCTATATTGATTGTGCTATTGCGGAGGCTGTGGTGGTTAGCTACTCCTACAAAAGAGATTCGCGGCCAACAGCCAACATGTTAGTTAAGAAGAAAAATTATTCAAAGTCATCATTACTTTTTCTTGAAGAAAACTAAGGAGAGAAAAGAAGTGCTACTATATTAATAAATCGTTGCTTAAAACAATTGGAACAGCAGCCAACCTCCACTTAGTCCGGTATATAAAATATGTGACACTGTGTGCTTATTTAAAGTTGATGTCTCTGAGAACGTCTAGGATTCCATGGGCCCCGGCCTGTAAAATGAGATAGCCTTTGAAGGTCCTAGCTATGCACAAACGGACTGGATTAGCAGGTTAAATTATGGGGCGAATCGGAATGCAGATTCAACAGTCGTTGTGGTTCGATTTTAACCTATCTCATAAGTCATGAATCATGGAACAAAAAGTAAAAAATTACGTTTGTCTAGAAAAACTTTATAATTATAATTTCCATGTTAATTTTCTATTAAAAATCATATATCTGCAATTAGTCGTTGTCTTAATGGTTTAGTAGATTTACTTTCTCTAAAAAAACTATTTAATAGAATTGATATATTAGAATAAAAATTAAATAGTTTAGAACAATTTACTAATTTAGATTTAAACCAAAAATCTAAATAATTGTTAGTAAATATTAATCAAAAGTTAGATTCATTGGATGTAGATAAAAGTTAAACAAATTATTTTTGGACCATTATATTATGGTAATACTATTCTCACATTTAATGGTGATAAATCATCATTTTCCCAACTAATGAAATGTTCAAAAGTTGAGCAATTGGATTTTAAATATTATAAAAATCTTATAGAACATCTTAAATATAAAATATAAAAAGCAATAGTTCCTTAAGAAAGGATCAAATATTTAAATATGATAGAAGAACTATATGAAACATATATAAATTTTTTTAAAAAATTTAATTATCATTATATGCTTAATTATAATACTACTGATAAGAGTAGTTTATATGAAGAAGATAAAAACAAAGATAAAATTTTAACTACTAACCCAATAGTAAAAGAAGAAATTAGAAGTATAGAATCCTTATTTTTTTGAAAAAATAGATGAAGATATTAATACTAAACCTACCCCTATGAATCTTGATAAGCAAAAAATTGATAAAGGAGAATGAAAAGTTGGAGAAATTTCTAACCAAGAATTGGATGATCAAAATAAGTTTGAAAATAGAATTAAAGATGATATTTTTAAAGATGAAATAAAATAAATAGGAATATCTTTTGAAACTATTACAAAACCTATACCACAGACTAATTTTATAGAATCTTTAAACAAAAAAAAATGTAGCACAAAAAGATACTATTTAGACCATCAAAAATATCCATAAATGATTATGGAAAAACCATAGAAGATTGGGCACAATCTATGACTATTGTAGTAAACAACTACAAAGGCACTTGGTCTAAAGAATAATTGTTAAATTATTTTTATGAGATATTTCATGGAAATGTTTTGTAATTTTTAAGCAAATGGAAATTTTCATAAGTAGGAAGAGCCTAAAAAGGAACTTTTCTAAATCAAATTACAACTATACTAGATTTAGTAAAAAATCTTAGAAATTTACTAAAAATTAAAATTTGTGGAAGAATGAAACTAGCTTATCAAAATAGTGAAGCTAGTTATGTACTAACCAAGATAAAATTATGTGACATAAGATAGAAGAATTCTCTAAAAAATATATTAATGAATACCAAAAATTGGATGAATCACATTCAAAATTTTGGAAAGAATAATATTTTCATAAATTACCAATACCTTGCGATGAACTCTGTAATCAACAACACCAAAAATATCTAGAGCTCCATAACCGTATAACAAAAAATAAATATTATTTAGATTTTATAGGAAATAAAGTTTATTTTGCTTCTAAACAAATAATAGAACATTGTCTTAAAACAAAGGCTATTAAACAAGTTAAAAGTAGATTAAGTGATAAACAATACAAAAAAATATTAGATAATGAATGGGAATTTAGATGTAAATCTCAATCTAAAACTTATTCAAAGAAATACAAAAAGGAAATAAGATATAAATTGGTCAAATAGAAAAATAAAAAGCATAAATTTGATAAAAAAGAAAAAATCCGTTCAAAGAAAAATTTCTAAAAAGAAATCCAAATGTAATGTTTTATTTGCAATGAAAGAGGCCATACTGCACCCTAATGTTCTAATAAAGGGAAAAGTGCTAAAAAAGTTATTAAAACTCTTAAAGAATGAGATTTAGAAATTTAGTTTGGAAAAAAAATTTCTGAAGAAAAAATTATTTATGAATTAATTTCTGAAACAAATTATGATTTAGATGATGATGAGTATATTTTCATGCTCAATTCTAGTAATGCTTTTATGGCAAATATACCTAGTGAAGAACAACAGATGATAAAATTAAGTGATGTCTTAGGACAAGAACTTAATATTTCAGATGATAAGTTAGAAAAACTACAATCACTGAAAAAAGATGAAATATATTAACTTCTTATTTTTTCAAAATTCAAACTATGGATACAAAGGCATACAGAAAAATTTAGTGGAAATACTATGGCTACTAATTTTAATCAAGGATCCATAGATATTCCATTATTTACTAAAGAAAAAATCAAGAGAATTAAACAAAAATTTCTCAAAGTTAGATATTTTCATTAAGGAATAATTATGATAACTATAAAAACATTAGTTCATATTGGTAATGACATAGTAATTATAGCATTACTAGTAGATAAAAGATTTGAAAATCCTATTAAAGCCTTAATGGGAAGAATTCAATCAAATATTAATAGTTGTTTAGTTTAAAGTAAAACCAAACTATTTTATTTCTGTGAATGATCCATTAATAAAAGATTATCTTAGACTTCGAATAATGACAAAACAATTTGAAATTCAAAATGTCGTTCAATTTGTTTATCAATTGGACAATTATAAATTAATTTACTAATCACACATATACATCTATTAAAGAAATAGATTCTAATATTATTGAAATATTTGAACCTAGATCTTTTGATTTAGAGATCAAGTTAAGATTAATCTTAGAGATTTATCTATACCAACTAGATGGTTATTAGATGGAATTACAAAACTTACTTCTTCTAATAGAAAATGAAACCTATAGAATTCTTTGTATCAAGAAATAACCTATATTTTAAAAATCATTCTCAAATAGAGATAATGAAGATACTGAAAGTATTGCTAGTGAATAATTATTTAGTTCACATAAACAATCTTTTTATTCTCAACCTCAATCTCTAGGGACAAAACATATAAATGTCCCTATATTCCCCAAAGATATGATTAGTCAAGGACATGAAAACTCTGTTTACAACTCTGTAAAGTCAGTTTTAAATTTTATTTCTTCTAAAAATACTAAAAGAGATGATATTAGAAGTTTAGCTATCATTACCCAATATAAAATTGGTAATGATGAAGTTATTACATTTTTAAAAAAATCAACCAAAAAGGTAATACAATTATATATAATAGAATTTAAATTTAAACAGTATAAATCATACTCTTTAAATGTTTTAAAAGATATTGGAGCAACTATATGTAGTTGTAGAAGTAATGCTTAACCATTAGAAAAGTGGCAACTAATGAAACATCCTATAGTAGTAATATGAATTGATGGTAAAGAAACTATAATAAGATATAAACCAAAGAATGTTTCTATATACTTTATGAATAAAAAGTTCATAACTCCAAAAATTTTATGTTTCCCTTTGATGCATGGATACATGTTATTAGGTAATAATTTTATATATAATTATTTTCCTTTTTGTTTAAATCCAAATAATATAGTTTTTAATATACATAAAGAATCTATAGAAATACCATTATTAAAAACTCATAAACATATATGTGATTCTAGTTTTCAACTTGAAGCCAAGAGCATCGAAATAAAATTAATTTAGTGAAACATACTAGTTATATAAAATGTTAAAAATAAACTTTAGCAAAAAAAATGAATGGACACAATCTTTGGAAAATATAAAGATTTTTGTGTTGTATATATTGATGATATACTTATATTTTTTGAAACATTAACTGAGCATAGGAAACACTTAAATTTGATAGCTCAAGAATTTGTAAAACAAGATAAAATAATAAATCCTAAAAAGAAAGAACTTGAAAAAACCAATATAAAATTTTTAAGTTTAAATTTATCCTAAGAAATCTTACTTTACAAGATCATATTATAGTAAAAATCAAAAAATTTTCAAAATAATTGGAAAATAAAAAAAACAACTTCAAAGCTTTTAGGTCTTCTTAATTATGGAAGACAATTTGTTAAAATTTTTTCTAAAAAAGAGAAAGTTTTACAAGAAAAAATAAAGAAGGATATTTTTTTCTTGGACAAAAAATGATTATGATATTATTAAACAAATGAAATCTAATCTTAAATTTATACCAAAAGTACATCTTCCTAAATTAGGAGAATTACTTATTCTTGAAACAGACACCTTAGATCAACACTAGAGATATATACTTAAATCAAAGGTATATAATCAAGAATTAATTTATGGTTATAATTCAGGAACATTTAAATCAAACGAATTAAAATATATTATATTTGAAAAAAAGAGTTATTTGCCTAAAAAATGCAGTAACTGGATTTCATATTTATCTAGCATATGAAAATTTTATTATTAAAACTAATAATTAGGTTGTCAAAAATTTCTTAAAAAATAAAAAATTAGAAACAAATCCTAGAAGAATCAGATGGTATAATTTTTTATTCCAATATAAATTTTCTATTGAGTTTATTAAGGGAACCAATAATTTCCTTGCTGATTTCCTAACCTGGTATAATGGATTGAGGTAAAAAAACCTCTAAAGTAAATGAGTGAATAGATTATAGTAAAAAAGAAGCAATCTAAACCAGGTTTTTATTATAGATTAATTAATCCTAACCCAATATTAAGATTTTAATCTCTTACATGACCTTTAATCCTATATCCTAATCCAAGATATTTTTTCTATCCATAACCCTATATGGAAATGCCAGGGATTCCATCATAACTAATCAAGAAACCTTATCAATTGTCCCAATTTTCACTAGATCCAAATCATTGGACTCTAATGTCCTATTTTCATAGTCTAGCAGATTAAAAATTTGCTGAAATCATAACAAAACCCTACAAAAATTAAAGATTTTTATAATCTAGGATTACCCTTTTAATTATATAATCTTGTTAATGTTGTTTGGAAATCTCAGCTTCAAGGAGGAAAAGCATCTTTCAAAATAAGCATGACTAAATTAGAGGAAGGATTAACCAATCAGGTTAGTAAATTCTAAACCTTTCAAAGTTTTGTTTTTAAAAAAAACTATTTTTACGAGATTGGGAGGAACTAGAAATCTTTGCATTCAATGATAAAGAATACTCTCTTGAAGAGATAAACAATCTCTTAACAATTTGTGAGTTTCTTAAAGAGGAATGAAATAATTCTGCTCATCTTATCAAAACTAGAATAGTTCTTTTATATGAAAAAGCCAAAAAGGTTTGACTAGATGAAATTTTTCATAGAACTAAATACTTAATCAATGATGACGTAGAAAAATTACTTCGTGAAAATTTTTTTGAATATTTTCACTCTATATATTTAAAAAATAATGATATTTCAAAAAACTTTCCTAAAATCAAGTTTAGACTTAATCATGATCCCTATGATATAACCAGTATCGAAATGAAAATTGTTGAAATTATTTCTATACAAAATTTATCTTTTCATTTAATATGAAAGTTTTATATTTTTATAAAATCAAACATTTTTTAATTTGATAAAAATGATGATTATTTGTCATATGTCCATATAATTTTAACAACTTTACTTGGACATTTTCAAAGGGAAAAATTTGTTCAACCTTATAAAATTTGAAAGGTTAGAAAAAACTGCTATATAGACCAGATTTATCTGCTTTTCAAGAAGACCCAAATAATATTCGATATGTTATTCTTCAATTTAATAGACCAAGTTCATATAATTTTCAATCCAGTTTAAAATGATGGCAAAAGCGAAAGCACTGTTGGAGAAAATCTCTCAACCTTCTAATCCTCATCCCAGATGTCCTTATATTATTGCCAAATCGGATGGTAAAAGAATTTCATTACAAAAATCTATATTGGTCATGAATCAAAAACATCTGAACCACAGGCAGTTAAGTTTATTGAAAAACTATTCAAAATGAAATATTTAGACCACCTACTTTCTTTACTATTTTAGTATCAAGAAAGATGATAATAATGGAATAAATCAAAAAATACTTCATTAACTTCTTTTAATCTAAAAGATGAAAAGACTACAAATCTAGAGAATATTTAAAAGGGATGAAATGACAAAAAGTCAACATTTGCTACCTATGGATTAGCCAACCTAACAAAAAACTAGTTTGCCAACAAACCGGGTAATCTATCAAAAGAAGATTAGGATAAGAAATATGTATTTAACTTCATAAATATGGTATAGTATACCTAACTCATAAATATTGTCTAACTAACTCAATAATTATGTCATAAATAGATAATGGTAAAACTAGTTAGTTTATAGATTAGATAAGATGGCTTAAGGAAGGGACATATTCTTTTACTCTCTTTTTCACTTTTTAAACTCTTTTCCTCCCTTCTCATCCTCTTTTCTTCCTTTCTCATCCTCTATTCCTCTTGTAATTGGATCATTTGGATTCTTTTCAGATGATGATGGCCTTCATTTCTACATAACAAAGGAATATTGCTTATTTATCTCGAGATAAGAGGCCCAAAATATGCGTCTAAATAACAATACTAAAGCCCACATAAATGCAAATTGCACTTCCCTATTTGGCAACTTAATGCTAAATTTCATAAAAAATGATTTGAAATTAAGGATGTCAATTTCACTCAAATTTGATGAAAATTTTAATTTTTTTATCTTAATAAGAATGGGGATAAATAGTAAATTTTGGAAATGAAAACGTGAATGATTATGATTTTAAGTTTTTTTTATTAGATATAGATACAAGCTGGGTAATATAACACATGCTTTGTACACATAATCTATATATTTCATAAATTAATTTTTTATTTAATAATATAAAATTTATTTTATATTTATTAGAATTAATTTATTTATATTTAAAAAATATATATTTATAAAAAATTACATAAATATATAAGATAAAAAATTAACAAAATATTTTTATTTTTTAAAACGTTATAAGTATAAAAATTATTTATACTCATTGAATATTCATGGAAATGAAAATGAATTTAAAATACTCATTAAATATAAATATGAAAATAAATATCTATTTATATATAAAAGTGTGAACTCTAAAAATATTAAAAGCAATTGGCCTAAATAACTTAATAAATTTTTAATTTATAAATTTGTCCTTAAATATATAGCTTTTATAAATTTATTTAAGTTAATTTAAATCAACTAAAATTAAAAATAGAGTTTATATGAAATTAAATTACTTAAAATTTTAATTTTAAAAATGTTAAAAGTAATTAACTAAAATATTATAAATAAAATTTTTATAAAAATTAATTTAAATGAATTTTCTTTTTTATTATTATATTTCTTTTTTTATAATTAGATTCAAAAAGTGCCAAAAATGATTGACTAAAATACCCTTAATAAAATTTTAATTCAAAAAATCTTAAAAGTGATTAATTAAATAACATCAATAAATTTTTAAAAAAAATTTTAACTTAAATAAATTTTTTTATTATTAGATTTTTTTTATAATTAGATTCATATTAAAATACAAAATGTGATTTTTCATATCAAATAAAAATACAAATAGAACAAAATCAAAACTTATTAGTGTGTATAAAAATAAGATAATATATGGAGTTTATTTCCATAGTTGTTGTAAAAGCAACTATACATGTAGTTTATGTTAATAAATAAATTCATTAAAGATATATAATCATAATTAAGTCATTGAAACATATATATTTTTTTAATTTTTTGCCTTTCTAGTTTTTATTTTAATTAATTTTGTCACTATATATGTATGTTAATAATTTTATTGTTTTTATATTTTATGAGTTGATCATCTGTCGTTAATGACATAATCAAATCCTTTTAGTCATTTAAAATAATTATTTAATTATATAGTTTAGTTTAAACACTATAATTAATTTCTCTTTTGTATTTTTTTCTAAAATTTTATAATTATTATTCCTATAAGCAAAAACTAATATCAAATCCAATGCAAATCAATTGCATACCATCTACCAACAATTAGCACTATATGACTTATTTAACTCTTTAAACATTTTAATTGGACTTCCTACCTGTAGAATTAAATGATTTAGAAGTTGGTGGAGCTACTAGTAGCTTAGATTGGGAGTTTCCAAATTGTTATAAAAATTGTTCACCTTGATTAAAATAATAAGTGATTTAATTTTCTCTCAATTTTTATTTTACCAATGCTTTACAACTAATTAATCACTAATTTACAACTAAGTTGTTAAGTACCACTATTGGAAATTTGTTTAACACCGATGGTTTTTATCGACAAAAAATTTCCATCGATAATTATAGGTAGATTATCAATAGCTTACCAACAAATCATAACTATAAAATTACCATAAAAACATTGACAAAATTCTAACAGAATTTACCAATGAAAAAAACTCACCGATATTTTATAAGTAAATATGAGTAGGGAATTTGAGAAATTGGTTTTTATCGATGAAATTTTTCATCAATAATTACAGGCAGATTATCAACGACTTACCAATAGATCATAACTACAAAATTACCATGGAAAAACATTGACGAAATTTTGATAGAATTTACTGACTAAAAAAAATTCATCGGTATTTTGTAAGTAAATATAAGTAGGGAATTTGAGAAATTGGCATGAAAAATACCAACGAAATAATCCGTCAGTAATTCATATACTGACAGATTATTTCATTGATAAAAAAATTTCATAAAAAAATTGAAAAAATTTATTTGATATAAAAGAAATGGCATTAATTAATAAATTTTGGTTAGCGATGAAATTTTCGTGGTAACCCCTTGGTGGATACAATTAAAACAAAATCCCCAATTCATTTCTTCCTCTTTCATCAAAATCCTTAAATTCCAAAATCCTCAACCCCTGTCGCTCTCCTCTCATCATCATCGCGCCTTACCATGATTAGAGTTCTACCGATTCATTTTCTCTCTTGTGTCGGTTCATTCTTTCTTGTGCCTTGCAATCCTTTTCTTTTCATGGTTTCTGCCATTGTTCTCTACCTTTGTTGCGTTGTGCACAAGTACTAACTTGGTTTTGTTTTTCACCAATTTGTCTTTTGGTTAAACTAGAAAATAACTAGCAACACCCATAGCAAATCATGTAATAGTCTTAAATTTTTTTGGTACTAGGCATTTCAATTCATTACATTTGTCCACCATACTTTGAATCACTGTTAACATCATTGTATAAGTATTGGGGCTACAAGAAAAACCTAAATCAACTACATTTAGAATTTATTAGCAACTAGATTTTTTTGCTAAGACAGATTAAGATCATATACCGCGATAACTTAGCATAGTTATTTTCTCATTGTCCTTTGTTCATGAAGAGCATTTCCTTGGCTTCCATTGACAAATTTTTTTCTTTAGTAGAATCTAAATGCTTGGGATTTTGGAATTGTTGAAGCAATTGATTTATTTTTCCCATAAAAAAGTTTCTCTTTGTGTAATGGTTTGGTCCCTTACTTCTCTTAATTGTGTGGTAATATATGGTCATCCATCAACATTCACACCATATCTCTTTATTTGATTATCTTTATCAATCAGCTGCTATATATAGGAGAGAATAAAAGAACAAATCATAGTTCGTAGAAAAGTCTAAGATAATGTCATTTCAACATTTTTGTTTTTCATTCCATACAAGAATGTAGAAAAGGTTATTAAATCTCTAATCAATATGGTTATGTTTGCATATTGCCCATTTTTTATATAGTGAAAATTTTAAAACCATATTAAGGGAACATGGATTTAATCATCCCATAATTTGTTCTTTATTCCAACATCAGGTTTTGGCTCTCAAGATCATGATTTTTCAAGAATCATAAACAAGGAATTCTAGAAGTTGTTGGTCTGTGCTTATGTCAAATAATTGATGATGCATGTTTATGTCTAATGATGTGTATGTGCATGTGTGTGTCAAATATCTATTTATATACGTGAAACAAATACTTTTCTTTTTTATTTCCTTTTTCAAATTCATATATTTAGGAAGACCATGCATGATTTTCATTCTTTTCTTTTTATGGAATATGTTTTTTTTCATTCTTTTTCATGATATTTATTTTTATTATTTTCCATTCTATTAACATGGAAAGTAAAACAAGCTCTGTAAGAGTGCCTCAAAGAAAATCTCTCGTAAAACCTTGAATTGCATTAAGAAGCCTAATATCTGAGGTATTCTTCAGTCATTGAAACCAAAACTATATTATTTTTAAGCTAAACATTGCACTTTTGTGAAATTATTGTTTTGTAATATGCATGATGAATTTTTTAATACTTGGGCTATTATTTTATGGGTTATTTATTAAAGTAGACCAATAAGTACCCCATGTTATCATTTAGATAATTTTGTAAAGTATACCATTAATTACTTTATAGGACTTTAATTGCTTATATTTCAATTTAAAATACTAATAGTTATATTTTTTAGACTTTTATGATGATTTAATTAAGGTTAAAAAAGGACAAAAATCACTATTGGATGTACTCTCATTTAGATGTAAATATATACATTAGTCAAAACTTCTGCAATGGTATGGAGGAATTTATTACATTTACTTTTTCTAAACCATATTTTGTATTAGGCGTCCTTGTGCCCAATGTGAGAATAAAAAGTTTTTAAAAGCAAATGTTGTGTGTGAGCAACTTTATTACAAGGGGTTTACTCTTAGTTATACAAGTTGGGTCTCACATGGGGAGTTAGAAATAAGATAACAATAAATAAATAAAGATACTTTTGAACCAATTAGTGAAGTAAGAATAGAAATTTTGTACATTAGAATGGTTATGGATGCTGTCTA
The DNA here is from genome assembly GCF_047325235.1 of Durio zibethinus. Lineage (NCBI taxonomy): Eukaryota > Viridiplantae > Streptophyta > Magnoliopsida > Malvales > Malvaceae > Durio > Durio zibethinus. Next base: position 17,435,126 of record NC_143174.1, read on the forward strand.
TCCTAATTTTAGTGTGAATGCTTTTTATGTTAGTGAGACAAAAGTTGACGATAAAGATTCGATACTAGACGCAATAAGCTTTTATACTTTGTTGAATGATACAAATGAACTTTTGGGGTTAGATTGTACAAAAGCACACAATCCTTTATGCCATGTCGTAACTTTTAAATTATAAATCAGAGTTTAACATAAGTGAGTTATGTTTTGATTGTCTAATGAGCATAGTGAAAGGATATATTACCGGTGGATGATAAATTACCAGAAAACTTATATAAAATGAAAAAAAAAGATAACAAGGACTTTATAAGAAATTCATGTATGCAAAAATAATTGAATGTTGTTTTATATGTTTTATTCAATTATGAAGAGATAAATCCTTATATTAAGTAAATACTATGTCAACTATACAATATATGTTGCTAGTAAGTTGATAATATTTCTAATTCGTAATTGACAATGGTAGGATATTTGATGACTCGATGAAAAGAGAATTTATGAATATAAGTGATGCGAAATTGGAGAAAGCACGTGATGCAAGATTTTTGCAATGGTTAAGACAATTTGTAAGTTTAGAGCATAATACCATATATGGATGGAAATTATAGTCATATAAATTTAAACAATGATCAATTATAATGTTTAACAATTTCATAGGATGAAGAGCAAAATGAAAAAATTGAATGTCATTTAATTGAGATAGCTTATAGCCTTGGATGTTTGGTTAAATGTTTCAAAAGTTACTTTGTGAATGGTTTTAAGTTTCATACAGCTAAGTATGGCCAAATTGAAAAGTCAATGAATTATAGGGTAAGTGTGAAGGGAAGTTGTTACAATGATTATAAGCATGACTTTTATGATATCATGGAAGATATCATTGAGTTAGAGTATTTTAGAGCAGGGAATAAGGTTATATTTTTTAAATGTCATTTGTTTAACATGAAAAAAAGAGTGTAATGATAGATCCCCATCATGATCTTAAGGACAAATCCCCATCATGATCTTATTGAAATTAAACACAATTCAATGCTTGCTACCATTGAACCATTTATCTTAACTGAACAAGTATATCAAATTTCCTATACAAGCTATCCTTTTAGAAGAAGAGATCAAAATGATTAGTGGATAGTGTTTAAAACAAAGGTCAGAAGTACATATCGACTAAGTAGTATTGATAGAGATAAAAAAATAAATAACTGATTTAAATGAAGACATGTACCAAGAAATTGAAGTTTCTATTCTATGAAATATTACTATCTTAAAAGAACTTGATAATCTTACAATTTTTGTTACTGGTAACTATGAAGGGATAGATTTATTGCAAGCAATTTGAAAAGAAGAAAAAGAACAAGAACAAGAAAAAAAAAAAAAAAGAAGAAGAAGAAGAAGATGATAGTGATGATAATGATGATGATGATGATAAAACACATGAGTTTGTTTATTCTAGCGCGATTAATGTATTTAGTGTGATTTTTAATATTATGCATAATGATTATTCAAATTGATCAATATATGTAACGTTAAATATAATACTTGACTTGGTTTATTTTAATTATAATGTTTTATATGTTTATTTTTATATTTTTTGCTTATTTTATCTAATGTTGTAATAGTAACTTAATATTATATATTTTTTTTGTGCCTTTGGAATTCTTATAGAATGTTTTGGTTTTATATGACCATTATAATAGAATGTCATGAAAAAAGCTTTATTCATCAAGGTAGATACGCGATAAGATTAATGAGAGCTGAAATACGTATTAGGACATCTTCAACATTGATAATAGATAATTTACCTTTCAGGCCATCTTCAACACTGACTATGGGTGATCAACTTATGGAGCATGATGTTAATCCATCATTTGTTGATGAACCACCTATTAGAGAAAAAGAAAAAAGGACAACAACAAGGCAAAAAAATAGAGGGCAAACAAAGGTTTACTGACTCTTCTAGATCCAGACAAGTGGGTGTAGATTACTCTGCTAGGAGATATGTATGGCATATACTTTTTACTATTAATTTTTCTTATTTTTATTTTTTAAAATAATTCATGCAGTTTAACTAATTTTACTAGCAAATGGATATTGATAGTTGTTTTGAGCAAACATCAATTTAACTCAACAATTTCAGGCATAATTCAAGGGAATTTTACTAATCTTTGGCCAACATAGGGTAAAGTTCTTATGCTAGTGAAGAATTTAATATTTGATAAATTTAAGATAGTAACTGAATATTTTTTTGGTATATATTTATTTTATTTATTTGAATATTTAATATTTGTTTTGTATATATTCATGTTGATGACTTATTGTATTCATATCTATTATGTTAGGAAAAATGTTTGTGGGCTAAGTCAAATTATGCTTAAGTTCAATGGGCATGAAACAATATTTTCAAGAATTGATTGCAGAACTTGTTGTCAGATGAGAAGGAATCGATGATAAAAAAGCATGGAGTTGATAACATTATACACTATAGAGGGATGAAACAGAAATTGATTACTGCTCTAATTTGGGATGATCTTATTGAAAATGTATAGAGCACTCTAAAATGGCAAAACATCTCCACCAAAGCCAAAGCAAATTGATTGGCATAAAAAGAATGAAGTATTATAAAGCACATTAGTGGTTCGATTGCATTTCTTATTCATAGAAAAAGTATGGTATGATGTTTTTTCATGAATTATTTTTGTCATCACATTTCAATTTTATATAAATTGTATTATTACATATTTCATTGAATATGTCTCTAAACGAATGCAATCACTTAAGATGTAATGGGAAACCACATTTAAAGAATTTTTTAATCATGCTCACAAATGTTCGAGAGGACGTGATGATTTCATTAACAACAAGTCCAAAGTTGTCAGTGTATGTGACTTTGTAATGACTTTGTGAATGTCTTGCTTTATTGAACTAGTTAATGTCTTATGTGTTTGAAATGTAATGACTTTGTAAAAGGTGAAATTATTTTGTATTTTGCTTTATCATTCTTATTGTGTATTGTGTTTGTTGATGAACTACTTTTATAGTAATTCAAAGTATAAAATTTGTTCAAAATTCTTTATTAAACTAGATAATGTATTGTGTGTATTACAATGCAATAACTCTGTGAAAAGTGAAAATTGTTGAGTATTTTGCTTTATGTTTCTTGATGTGTATTGTGCTTATAGTAATTTAAAGCCAAAAATTTATAGGAAATTCTTTATTGAATTAGATAATGTATTGTGTGTATTGGATGTTATGACTTTCATGAAAGGTGAAAACTATCGCATATTTTACTTTATGGTTCTTTCTTGTGTATTGTGCTTATTGATGAACTACTTTATAGTAATTCAAAGCCTAAAATTTATAGCAAATTTAGTATTAAACTAGATAGTGTTTTGTGTGTAATTTAGATGCAATAACTTTGTGAAAGGTGAAAACTGTTGCATTTTCAATCATGACTTGTCTAGATTTTGTTTTTTCCTTTATTCAGTAAACTTTGATGTGGTGAATTGTTTAAAGTTGTTTTACTTTATTGAACTATACAAGTAAAATGCAATGATAATTGTTTTAAAAATTTCTATGAGAACTATGCTGTTACATTATCTCAAAAATATGGTGAAGACTTTTCTAATCATCTAGATTTCGATCTATAAGCATAGACTGAAGCTATCAGAAGGGTTGAAGCTACACACACTCATGTATATGGTTTTAGATCTACAGATAGATCTAAGGAGCTACTTTACTCTAGTTAGTCCAATGCTATAGTAACAATGTTCCACTCAGTTTGTGATCTGTCATTTATACCTCTTCAACCTCAGATACAACAATAAATTGACAAGTTGGGGATTGAGTTCAAGGCTAAGCTTAGGTCTTTCATGGATCAGATGATGTAATTGATGGGGTCGAGATAATTTCCTTCAACATAATTAAAGGTACTTTCTAGACCTGATGACAATAATGCAGATTCTAGATCAAGAGATGTAGCACAATGACAATTTTTTGGACTTGTATTATGATGATTCAAGTTGTTTTACACTACTATATTTTATGGATTTCAATTTTATAATTTGAATTATATTAGAATTTATGTGGATATGAACTTTATTATGTGAATTTCATCTTTCATCTTTATAATTTTAATGAATAATAGATAAATAATAGAATTTTAAGAGAATTATACATGTTTTATTTTCAGTTTAAAGATGTTTTAAATAATTATTGATAGAATTAATCAAATTACCAACATTTTACCAATGATTTTATTGATAGAATTTTGGGTTTTAGCAATGGAAATTAGTAAAACGATGGTTTAACAGCAGTTTCCCGAAGGAATATTGATGGAATACCAATGGATTATGAATGGATATTAGTATTTATTGATGGTTTATTGACAAATTTTACTGACTGATTACTGACGCAATTAGTGATGGATTAGTGATGAAATGCCAACACAATTATCGACGAAATATTTTCTAATGGAATAATTATATTACCGATGGAATTATGTGTCGATATTTACCAATGAAATTTTAAATTTACCAATGGAATATTGACGAAATTTTTCATCACTAAATATATTACTGACAGAATTTAAGCTTATATAGATAAAAAATTCTATCGGTTTTTTGGCAATATACTACATTATTAGTGATTTACTATTATGATTATTAGTAATCTGTAATTAAATTATCAATAATTTACCATTAAATTATCAATAATTTATTATTATATTATTATACATTCATTATTCTGTTATCATTGATTTAATACTTTATTTTTTATTATTTATTACAAAATTATCACATATTTACTACCAATTATTTTTAATTCACTACCAAGTTATCATTTATTTATATTAAATTATTCATGATTTACAATTAAGTTATCATTAATTAACTGATAAGTTATCAATGATTTACCACCAATTTACACACTCTGCACTAACAATTAGCACTACATGATTCATTGAATATATTAATTGGATCCCACATATAGAATTAGATATATCAAGAGGTGGTGGAACTACCAATAGCTTAGGAATGGGTCTCGTCAAATTATCATAAGAATTGTTCACCTTGGCTAAATAATAAGTGATTTAATTTTTTCTAAATTGTTATCATAATGTACATATATATGATTAATTTCTATCTCAAGATAATTTAACATTTCTCAATTATATTAAATTGTTTGTTTTTTTGGTTATTCAGGTGGTTGAACAACCGAACATGAATTATTCTAAGTGGTATTATCAAGTGAAATAAAATTAATTGTTTTTGGTGAATTCTTTCTAGGTGTGATTCATTAAAACCATCTTTTGAATGTGTTTATACCAAAATTACATTCGTTCATGAAAATTTAGGTTGTTAACACTAAAAATGAATCATTATAAATTGTATAGTTGCCACATAACAAGTTTGTTATTTTAAGAATTAATTTTTTTTAAGAAAAAGATGTGGCAAGTACAAAGGTTAAAATTTTAATTTATTTAATTTTTAAAATTATATATTTTAGTATTTTATATAATAAAAATTTATGAATAATAAAATTTTCAAACAAAAGAAACTTTAAGTTTTCAATTAGTAGAATGCACAATTACATTCAATCGATAGAAAATTATCCTAAGTAAAAAATGAGATAAAAGATTGATTAATTATACATAACTTTATTTTATCTATATAACAAATAAGATCAATACTGTATGATATTTCAATGTAGAATATACAATTGTATTGATTTCAAATTTTTTTAAGATTAATGTTAAACTCTTTTATTAGAGAAAATGTGTATATTTCTTTATTTTTTTGTTATATCAGGTGAAGAATGTTTACTGTTATATTAAAATTTTTAAGGTTATCATATTAGATAATATTTGTTCAAAAATATTGAAATTCATCAAATTAATTATCAATATTATATTTAATATAAAAATATTATTATAAATTATAATTTAACTAAACTTAAAAGTAATTTAACAGCATTTATTAGTAAAATTCATTTGATAAATCTTTATTTAATAGTATATTTAGTATTTCAATCTTTTGAATTTTGACTTTTTATAATTTCAAGTTAGGTTTTAGACTTAGGATCAACGATCAATTAAGTTGAGTCAAATTTTGTCATCTACTTTTATTCATAGTATACTCAATTATTTACTTATACATCTAAGCAAATTTGACTCAATTATTGGTGTATGTTTCTTTTTGTTTAGAAAGTTGGATTCAAATCACCCCAAATTCAAATATATATATATGTGTATATATATATACTCAATTACTTATAATTGCAGTTTCACTTTAGAAATATTTTTAAAAATTAACTAACTAATTCAACTACAAAGACAATAAAAATGATATATTGAAGATGAACGAAAAGTGTTTAAATAAGAAACTTTTAAATTGTTACGAAAGGTGAATAACAAATATTAGATTCTAATTGGATTACGGTTTCAATTTGAATTTTAGTTATGTGCAATCATTTTAGGTTTTAAATTACTACCAAGTTGTTAATTTTTTAAAATCAATTGAAATCTAGTCAAGTTGGTTTGTTTTTATTAATTATGTATTGTATTATTTTTTAATTAAATTGAAATTTAAAATGACTAAAAAATTTATGTTTACTCAATTCAAGTTTTGAATTGTTATAAATTTGAGTTGATTAATTTATGCTATTTTTAGATATACTTTTATGACACTGATAACAAATTTCAAAATAGAATGAAAATATAACACAATGAAATATAACTGCAAAAGTTATAGTGATATTGATGACAGTCCTAAAAGAAAATTCTTATTCTTAAGTCTTGTAGAGATTAAATGATATATATTCTTTTGAGGATTTTAAAATTCATATTGCAAAAATAGTAATCTAGATCAATGAGTTTATAATCGTTTATATGTTGATCAAGTTGCTGCTATGTATTAAGGAAAACAATTCAAACATTTCATTTGAAAGAGTTATCATAGTTCATACTCATTCAAGAAAACAATATAAAGTTAAATATTTTTGGGTTATGAACCCCTTATAGTATTCTTTACTTTTTTAAAATAGATAAATTAGTTGACATAAAACTAATAAGAAAGTCACGTTGACTGATGGTAATAAAATGAAATAAGAATTGAAAATATATCATCTTTTCATTTAGAATTTTTTTTGAGGAAAATGTGAAAGTAATTATTGTGAATTTAATATTTTAAAATTGGTCTATTTTTTTTATAAATTTTATTTAGTACAATTTTCTCATTACTTCTATTTATATATAACAAAATTTTACACAAAATTATATACTTAAAGATATAAACATATGGCAAAGTATATTATTTTCATTGTTGGTTGAACACTTCAAAATTTTCAATATTTTATATGCAATTGTACTTCACTAATAGGTATAAAAATCATACATAAATTATTCAATCAAATCATCAATAAAACTTATTTTAACATTTACTTGTTTCTTTTCAAGTCATTTGTGCTTGAATTTTTTCTTACTTTCTTTCTTTACCTTACATTTAACTTATTATTACATGTTAAACTACTAATAACAAATTAAGAGCATTTGCTCATTGCTTTTCAAGTCATCTACACCTAAATTTTTTCTTACTTTCTTTCTCTACATTACAAATTATAGCATCTAGCATATATTGTGGTTATTTTATTTTTGAATATACCAAATCATTGATAATATATTAGTAGATAATTGATAAATTAGTAATTAATAACTGAAAACTTAAAAATAATCAGTATAATTTAATAGCAATTATCAGTAACTTAATAGTTAATCAGTGATAATTTAATAGTAAATCATTGATATTTAGTAGTAAGTTAGTAATAACTTAACAGTAAATTAATGATAATTTAACAATCAATAATTGATAATTTAGTAATAAATCAATAATAACATAATAGTAAATACATAATAATTTAGTAGTAAATTAATTATAATATAGTTGTAAATACATAAAAAATAATAGTAAATTAAGAATAACTTAATAAAAAAAAAGTGAAAACTTAGTAGTTAATTAATGATAATTTAGTAATAAATTAATATAACTTAATAGTAAATTAGTGATAATTTAATAGTAAATCAATTTTAGTTTAATAGTAATTAATTGATAGTAGTAAATTATAAATAACTTAGTAATAAATCAATTATAACTTAGTAGTATAATTGATAATTTAGTAGTTAATCATCAAAAACTTAAAAGTAAATTAATATAACTTAGTAGTATATCATCAATAATTTAATAGTTAATTATGATAATTTAAAAGTAAATTATGAATAATTTATCATAAATCAGCGATAACTTGATGTGAATCATGGTAACTTAGTAATAAATCGATGATAATTTTGTAGTATATAATTGAAAATTAAATAGTAAATCAATAATAATATAATAATAAATATATAATAATATAATAATAAATCATTGATAATTTAATAGTAAATTATTATTAATTTAATGGTAAATCATGAATAACATGAATAGCATAGTAGTAAATTACTAATAACTTAGTTATAAATTAATGATAATTTACTAGTAAATTAGTTAATAATTAATAACTTTGTAATAAATAATCCATACAATAGTAGTAAATGGGTTATACCTTTATAATAAATTATAAATAACTTAGAAGTAAATGACTAACAATTTAATAGTAAATAATTCAAATTTTATTGGTATATCATTCATAACTTAATGATAAATCATTGATAATTTAGTAGTAAATTATTGATAACTTAGTAATAAATCACTAATATCATAGTTGTAAATCAATAATAACTTAATTGTTAATTATTGATAACTTTTTTGTACTTGTAGTTGCTAAGGATTGAACCCTAGTTAATAGCAGAAACAAAATTAGAACTTTTGTCTTGGGGACTAAAATAAACCTATTATAAGCTTATTTAATAAAAAATTAGTAAAAAAATTTTAAATTTGAATGAAGTAATAATGTTATTATATAAAAAGAAAATTATCTCATTTATTATTAGTAAACTTTTTAAACTCCATATTTCTTAGTTATAAATGTATAACAACATATTAATAAATCAAAGATATATAGGTTAATAAAAAAAAGTGATAACTTAATAGTTAATCATTACTTAATAATAAATCATTAATAACATAATAGTAAATTAGTGATAAGTTAATAGTAAATTAGTTTCATTTTAACAGTAATTAATTGATAAAATTAGTTGTAAATCATAAATAACTAAGGTTTCGTTTGTTTCATGTAAAATGACTTTTGAAAAATGATTTTTGCATTTTTAAGTGTTTGTTTGGTAGAAAATTAGCTAGTCAACGAAAAATAACTTATTGGTCAACGAAAAATAAGGCTATTTTTTAAAAAATTATCTTACACTTTTGAAAAGAGAAAGACATTTTTCAGAAAAAAATTGTTTATTAAGTAAAACTACTTATCAATGCTTTTGAGTATAGTTTTACTCAACTCAAAACTTGAACATGATTTTTTAAAGTTTAAACTTAATTTGACTCAATTCAAAATATTATTATATTAATAAATAATATTTTTATTTAATTTTACTAAAAAATTAAAATATTAATATTAAAAGTCTTTTAATATTATAATGTTCAAGTAAAATTTTGAATATAATATTTTAAGCTCAAACTTGATTTGATTCAACTTGAAATATTATTATATTAATACAAGTATTTTGTTTAAATTTAATTACAAAATTAAAATATTAACATTAAAAGTCTTTTGATATTTCAATTTTAAATATTTTTATTTTTTATATTATTAAAAATTAATATTTTAATAATAAATAGTATTATATTATTATTTTAATAATAAATCATAACATATATAATAATATTTTTATTATTTTAATAATTAATGTTAAATAATGTAATAATATTATTTTCTTAATGTGAATATTTTTATAATTTATTATTATTTTTAGTTTAAAATATATAATTTTATATTTTATTTATTAAGGTATTTATATTACTAATTTAATAATGAATATAAATAAAAATTTTTGTTATGATTCAATAATAGATATAAATAAAAAAGATTTTTGTTATAATTTGATAGTATTATTTAATAATAGATAATATAAATATAAAATATAAATACTTTAATAGTATAAATATTTTAACAATAAATATTACTATTTTAATATTAATAAAAATAATATTTTAAGAATAGTAATACTATTCTAAATATTGTAAAATATTAATATAAAAAATAATAAATATTTTTATTTTAAATATTTTATATTAACATAATATTTTAATATGAAATAATATTATTAAAATATAATTAGTTTTTAATATTTAATAATTTTAATAATAAATAATTTTTAATATTTTAATAGTTATATTAATATTATTTAAAAAAATAAATTTTTCAAAAAATAACCAAACAATAAAAAACATTTGTCATTAACTCATCCAAACAACAAAAAATCTCTACATTTTCAAAAAATATAAATATTTCTTAGAAATCATTTTTCGAAAATTATTTTTCACGAAACAAACGGAGTCTTAATTGTAAATCAATAATAATTTATTAATTAATCATTAAAAAATTTAAAATAAATCAATATAACTTAGTAGTAAATCGTCAATAGCTTACTAATTAGTTAGTGATAACTTAATAGTAAATTATAAATAATTTAATAACTAAGTGATAACTTCGTAATCATGGATAATTTAGTAATAAATTTTTTATAATTTTGTAGTAAATAATCTAAAATTATGTAGTAGATTAATGATAAAATATATATTGGTAAATGCAAAATAACATAATAGTAAATTATTGATAATTTAGTACTCAATCACTAACAACTTAGATGCAAACAAGTGATAATTTAGTTGTAAATCGGTGATAATTTAATAGTAAATTAGTTAATAATTGATAAATTGTAGTAAAGTATTGATAAATCAACAGTAAATTAATTATAACTTTATAATAAATTATCAATAATTTAATAGTAAAATCATTAATAACTTAGTGATAAATCATTAATAACTTAGTAGTAAATCAATGTTAATTTAGTAGTAAATAATTGATAATTTAATACTAAATCTTTGATAGTTTAATAATAAATCATTGATAACATAATAGTAAATTAATAATAATTTAATTATCAATCAGTGATAACTTTTTTTTTATACTTGAAGTTATTAGAAATTGAACTTTGGTTACTAATAAAAACAAAACTATTACTTTCATCTCAAGATGTTAGGATAAATTTACCATAAACTTATTCAATAAAAAATTTAATTAAAAATTTTTAAATTTAAATAAAATAATAATATTACTATATAAAAAATTATCTTATACTAAAATGGAATCCACGCTTTATTGAGAAAATCCATTGTAAAATGTATGATAGCATAAAATTTATCAATAATTACAGAAAATATATTATAATTTATCAAAATTATATGAAAGGTTATCAAAATTACATTAAAAAGTTACCAAAATTTTATAAAAAATTATCAAAATTATATTAATAATTACCAAATTTATCATAAATTGCTAAATTAATATTGAAGATTATTAAAATTATATCGAAAATTATAAAATTTTATTAAACTCCTTACAAAGGTCATAAAAACATATTAAATATATCAAAATCAAAATGAATCAAAAGTTATAAAATTTTACATATACTATATTAAAATTAAAATTAAAATTTTAATATTTATCATTATTATTATTTTATCAAAAAATAATTAAATTTTTAGAGATAAAAATTACTCATGCTATATACACGTGCCTAAAACTGATTACTCTAACATCAGAAAGATGGGAGAAAAAGGCAGCGCAATCGCATATTTTTGCCAAAAAAAAAAAAAAAACACGAGCACAGTCTTTAATCCTTTGATAAAGGCAAGGGCTACTTTTTGTACCTTTAAATAATTTTCTTTAAATCAGCCACGAAGGATTACGTTTGAGCCATAAAATCAGAGGTCGTAGCATCCACTTTTTTCAGCCTTTAATTTAATATTAAAAAAATGAAAGATGAAGATACATCTGATCGCTGTAATTTAGGATAAACTTGAATTAAAATTATTTTTGTAAAAAAATTATTTATATGTAGTTAAAAAATTTTTTATTTAAAATGGGTTTTTTTAACAAAATTTTTAAACTTTAATATTTTTTTTAAATTATAAAAAATGTATATTTTAAAATTTTATTATATATAATATTTAATCTTTTTTTAATTAAAAATTTTTTATATATAAATACATACTTAGCTTAACCCAACATTTTTCTTTTTTCTTTTTCAATAATTTCTAACAATAAATTATAAAAAAATGTAATTTTTTAGCTAATAATATGCAATTTGCTAATAAATTATTAAAATTTTAATTTTAATTATAAAAAATTAAAATTATAAAATTTTCAACTAAATATTTGATTATTATTAAATTTTAAAAAATAAATTGATAAGATAGTTCTAATATACCAAAATAATTACTAATAGTAGTACTCCATTAATTGTTAAATAATAAAACAAGATTGTAAGTTTTTCTAGTTATAATCAACATCATCTTGGTACTCTTACGAACTTGACCATGGGATAAGAAAGTTCCAAAATGGCATTGGACCCTTTTAGGCTTTAAGCAACAAACAATTATGTGTTTATATCAATTAATACCATTTTTTTAGGGTGTAATTTACGAAGACTTCAATTAAAATTATATTTTTATGGATATTAATAACTGTTTAAAATTCATTTTTTACTTAAAAATTATTAGTATAATAAAATGTAGTTAAAATTTTTACTATTTAGATGTATTTAATCTAAATAAAATCATCACTTATAAATTATACATTAATTTGAACTTACTAGTGATAGATAAATAACATCGTAACATCATTTAAAAGTTTGTGATATTTATGTAATCGTCATATAACATCATACATTAATGTGATGAAATTGTAATGTCATTAATAGTTAATTAAAATATTCAATTTATGACAAGAATTCATAACATCACCTTAAATCTATCAAAAAAATTTGTTATAGATAAAATTTTAAATTGGTGACAAAATTATAACATTACCTAAAATAAAAAATGTCACAAAAAATTTTTTCACTAAATAAATTTGACGATAAAAGTTTGTGATATTTATGTTATCGTCATATAACACCATACATTGACTGACGAAATTGCAATGTCATTAATAATTAACTAAAGTGTTTAATTTATGACAAAAATTAATAATATCATTTAAAATAAAAAATCACAAAAAAATTTCTCGCCAAATAAATTTGTCGGTAAAAGTTTATGACATTTATGTTGTCATTATATAACACCATACATTGACGTGACAAAATTGTAATGTTATTAATAGTTAACTAAAGTGTTCAATTTGTGATAAAAATTCATAACATCACCTAAAATCTATAAAAAAAAATTATTATAGATAAAATTTTAAATTGGTGACAAAATTATAACGTCATTTCAAATAAAAAAAAAAAACATAACAAAAATTTTTCACAAAATAAATTTGGTGCTAAAAGTTTGTGACATTTATGTTTTGTCATATAAATCATACATTGACGTGACGAAATAGCAATGTCATTAATAATTAACTAAAATGTTCATTTTGTAACAAAAATTAACAATGTTACTTAAAATCTATCAGAAAAATTTGTCGTAGATAAAATTTTAAATTGATGACAAAAATTGTAATGTCACCTAAGATAAAAAAATGTCACAAAAAATTTTGTCACAAATAAATTTGGCAATAAAAATTGATGACAAGATTTTGGTGATGTTATCATGTGAAGATTTTATATATCGTCACAGAAAATATCAAAATGCTATAAAAGTGTGATGAAATATATTTTTCGTTACCTTTTACTTATTTTACGTGATGAAATATAATGCATCACTTAGAAAAATCGTCACAAATTGCTAGATTTGTCGTAATGATGAATGTTCTAACCATTAGAATACTTTAATTGCCCCATTCTCTTATCATTGACATCAATATTTGCAATAGTCAAATGAGACATCTTTGGACACTTCTTAAAATGACTACTACAGTTTAAGAACAAGAAACCAAACTAAAAACTCTCTAGAAGAACATTCTTTGATCCCTCGGATTCTATGATAAGCTTTTCTATCACTCTTTTTTCTCTACTAGTAATACCTTAAACTCTTTTTCCATTATTGTTTTATTATCTTTGTCCTTTATTTTATAACAGAAGCTATAGTCACAACAGCAATAGCTGGAACAACCAATATCTCTGTAAGATTGATTGAAGCTATTAAAAGGCAAAAAAGATGAGAAACAACTTGTTGGCCTACTTATTTTCACCAAAAATTGTAAAACTGACAATATTATTTTGCTTAGGGCTATCTACAATGTTGTTGGACCTTGCTTTTTGGATTGCCTCCTAAGGATTTGTTTTTATACTTTATTTTACATTGCAATTCTAATTTATGCTTATATTTATATTATATTTGTTGCAAATAGTTTCTTTTCCTTGATTAATAAAAAAGGGTTGCGTAAAGGTATGGTAAGTAGCGATAGCAATGAAAATCGATATGTGTATTTGTAGTTGTCCATTACGATTGTATTTGCATTTTGTCGAGTTTTTGACGTTTCTTCTTCAGAAAAAATGGTTTCCTAGATTTCAATGATTATTAAAGTAATGTTAAGGAGTAAGTTTTTTATCCTTATTCCTTTTTAAGTCAAAGTTCATATATTTAGAAACAAGCAATAGATACTTTGACTTTTAGCTTTGACTTAGTTCACTTTTTATTGTCAATTTCTTGCTCAAGTTAGTTACTTTTCAGAATAGACTATCCATTTCTATATTCCTAGTCACCTTATATTAATGGAGGTTTTAGATTTGATTGGGTTAGCTAAAGAACACATATCATTTAGGATATATTACTACAACAACAAATTAAGTTTTATATCTCATAATCTTAGGTTGACTGGATAAAAGATAAAAAAAAAAATCATGTTAGATTATAATTTTGAATCTTCTTGCCACACTCTTTTCTAATAAAAAATAATCTTTTCATCTATTTTTTAAACTTTCATATCATTTCTTATTACTTACATTCACGTTTTTTGTGGTTTACCTTTAAAAGTTTTGGTCTCTCATAAATCTAAAAGCTCAATTATCATAACTAGTGCACAGATAAGTCTACATTTCAAATGTCCAAACCATATTAAACGACTCTCTTTCATTTTTCCTCAATTCATTCTATCTTTTTATTTTCCTTCAATCTCTTCATTTCTTATTTTGTCTCTTCTAGTCTTACCACATATCCATATAAATATCCTCATATCAGCTACATTAATTTTTTTCTCATATTGTTTCTTAACAATCAAACACTCAATTCCATATAATAATGTAGGTTTTATAGTTATTTTATACAACTTTACCTTTAACTTTAAAGGCATGTTACGATCATACAAAGCATCCAACGCACTTTTTCACCTCACTTATCTTGCTTGAATCCTATAATTTATATATCTTTTTATCTTAACATCGCTTTGAATAATTGATCCTAAATGTCAAAAATAACTACCTTTTGGTAATACCTCACCATCCAATTTAATCATACTAGCACTTGTTTCCTTATAATTACTAAACTTACATTCTATATATTCAATTTTAGATTTACTTAACTTAAAGCATTGAGATTCCAGCGTATGCCTTCATAATTCTAATTTCGCATTAAAATCATCATTAATTTTAGCAACTAAAACTATATAATTAGAAAATAACATACATCATGGCACCTTGTCAAGGATATGTCTAATGAGCTTGTCTATAACTAATGCAAAAAGAAATATGCTTAGTGCTGAGTCTTGATGTAATCCAGAGGTAATAGGAAAGCTATTAGTCTCACTCCCAAACATTCTCACTTTCATTAGAACTTATCATAGATATCTTTAACTATGTTAATATATTTTAAAGGAACTTTTTTCTTCATTAAGACCCACTATAGTGCTTATCAAGGAATTTTATTATATGCTTTTTTAAGTCGATAAATACCATATATAGAACTTTTTTCTCGATTGAAAACTCTTCAACAAAAGCCTCAATAGGTGAATTACCTCTATTGTGGAATGTTTTGGCATAAACTCAAATTGATTTTTAAAAATAACAACCTCATATCACAACTTACAATCAATTACTTTCTTCTAAAGTTTATAGTATAACTCATAAGCTTTATTTCTCGATAATTTAAACAATTTTATATATCATCTTTCTTCTTGTATAAAGGCATAATAGTACTCTTCCTCTATTCTTTTGACATCTTTTGAGTATGTTAAATTTTGTTGAAAAAATCTGTCAACAATCCTATCCATATTTAACCTAAGCAATTTCAAACTTTAATCAGGAGTTCATTTGGTCCTACAGCTTTCTTTGCTTTCATCATTCTCAAAGCCTCTTTAACCTCATACCTTTTAATATTATATTTAAACACACAATTTATATTCTTAAAAGTTATGCTAAGCTTACTTACTTCATGTTCAAAATTGCCATAAAGAAATTATCAAAATAATCTCTCCATCTTTTCTTAATCTTCTCACCTTTCATAAAATTATTTTGTCACCACCTTTAATGCATCTTATGCCATTAGGATCCCTACTCTTCTTATCCTTTATCTTAGCAATTTTGAATAACTTTTTTTCTCTATCTCGTTTTTAGTTTTCTATATAATTTTGCATAGATCGTAGTCTTTGAACATCAACTAGCCTTTTTAGGTTCCTTTTTTGCTATCTTATACTTCAGATAACTCGTTTTATCCCTATTGTTCTTTAAATTCCTATAACACTCCCATTTAACTTTAATTGTCATTTTTACATCTTTATTCAACTACCAAGATTTTTTTCCTAATGGTGCACGACTCTTAGATTCATCAAGTGTCAGTAATATTTTGAATTCTGATAGAAAATTTTCCCATGTTACTTCTACATTCTCATCAGGCTTTCAATCAACCTTTTTTTTTTACTAATATATCCTTAAAAGCTAACATTTTGTCCCCCTTTAAGTTTCACCACTTAATATGTGGTTCATGACTCTGATACATCTTTTTTTACCTTTGGAAGTGAAGAATATATAGAACTAACAGTGTATGTTGTGTTGTCATACTTTTACTCAGTATAACTTTGCAATCTTTACAGCCATTTCTATCATTTTTTATCGTAAAAAAAAAATCAATTTGACTAGTGTTTGACCCATTCCTAAAAGTCACCAAATGTAATTTTCTTTTCTAACACATATGTTTAATGTAGTTAGGTCAAATGTAGTAGCAAACTTTAGAATATTATCCTTGGTATTGTTTCTTTCTCCAAAGCCATATCCTCTATGCAATATCTCTAAATCATTACAACCTTGCCTATGTGACCATTCATGTCTCCTCCAATAAACAACTTTTCTCCTTTTGGTATGGCTTACAATACCTCGTTTAAATTTTCCCAAAATGTTTGCTAACTCGCTTGATCCAAATCTATTTGCCACGTGTAAGCATTAATGATGTTAACAGTTTCCTCTTCTAATATAAGTTTAACATGTAAAATTCTATTTCCCTTTCTTTTAACCTCAACCACATATCCTTCAAATTCTCATCCACAATTATCCCCACTCAATTTCTACTCATTTCCTTGCTTGTGTACCAAAGCTTAGAATCTTATGTTTCTATCTCTCTAGCTTTTTCTCTTACTTAGTTTCTTAGAGACACATAATATTAATTCTTATCCTAGTCATGACCTCTCCTATCTCTGCTAGCTTACCAATTAACAATCCTATATCATTTAAGATATATTAAAAAAATAAAAAATAAAAACTAAAATCCTGTTTGTCAAGTTAAAATATATTTTTTTAATGAAGATCAAACTTGCTAGTGCTGGAGGAATACTATGAATTTTTATTCTTGGTGACAGATCCTAGGATGGACTTATAGCATTGTATGAGTTTAGAGGGATGTTGTCACTTGCTTGTCAAATCTCCACTTTGCGAAATGGTACCAACCTTATACTACAATAATTTTCTAGATTTTGGCATTTTCAAGATCATTATATTATGTAGTCTAAATCATAAGCTCTAAGTTCGGAGAAAATTTGTTGTTTTCTATAGTGTTTTTGTGCCTAACTTTTTGGTGACCAAAGATATTTAGTTATATGTTGCTCATGGATTTGCAAATCAAGTTATACTATGTTTGCAGAGAAGTGATAGTAAATGAACTTGTTGCAAGGTCCCATTTGATGGAACTTGCCATGAAGCTTGTCCAATTAATGGTAAGGAAGCTGTCTCGTAGCATCATGGAGAATGACCATTTAAGAGCCGTCAATCATTGTAAAATCTAGATGTTTTGTAGCCATTAAGTTTTTGTCCTCAATCTTTAATTCACAAAGATTAAATTTTGATAACTTTCATTATTTCCCATGTAATTTAGGTGGCCATAATAACAAGACAATTTGCTCTCGTACAAAATGCCAGAAATTTGAAGCACTTCACTTATTATCTGCCATCTTCTCTTCAAAATATTCAGTATGCATTTTTTTTCGGCCAATTTGCTGTTTTTCTGGGAGATTGTTACTTTGGTTGGTTAATTCTTTGTAACCAACCTCATTGTTCACATCTGCTAAAATTATATATGATTCAGTTTCTCTAAAATATTGGGCATGTTACTTATTGATTTATGGCTGAGAGAGGAACTCATTTTGATGTTATCTGTCTTGAATTTTGTTTTGAAATATATGGAAATTATTTCTAAAAATATTTTGAGTCAGTTCCTAAAAGAATATTCTCATTAATTGGAATCTTGGACACTTCTTATACTCAGAATGATGAATATCTTTCTTGTATCTGAAATACATCTTCGTTGAATTCTTTAATTTTTTACATGCCATGATTTTTTCCGTCTTTGCTTTAATTTCTTAAAATCACCAGGATCAATCTTCAATCTTCAATCTTCATATTCATGTTCCTTGATATGTAGGCTTTATGCCAGTATACTAGTTAACTTTGAGTGATGAGATTTTCACTTGATATTTTTAGACATCACTTCATGATGCTTTCCTTGTGATTCCAAATGGGAACTGGTCAAACCACATACGTGATGGTGTTGCAGCAATTTTGCAGAACTGTGTAGGTATGTTTAATTAAATTTGTTCAATCTTACTGAAAGTTCATTCAATTCATGCTAGAACTAGGGTCTGTATTTGAATTGCATGATGTGCTCTTCTTTGTAAGCTTCTGTCTTATAGAGGAAAACTTTCAGTTTCAATACTGAAGCTTACTGATGTTTATGTTGTTGATATTTTAACACATAGTGCCTGCTGAAAGACTTGAGGCCCATATTCTTGCTGAAACCATGGTATCTATAATAGGTGAGGGTTGGCTGATTGGTTAGATAAACTTGCCTAATATAACTGATCCTATTCCAGCTGATAGGTAAGAATGCTTGTAGCATTTTGTGGTTATGCTCAGGCTATTTTAATTAGCTGGGCTACATGGTTCATTATTTGTAGATGCAAGGTATGGTTAGAAATATGATATCAAATATTCTTTCCCTTTTTTATTCATGGTCAAAATTCTGGAGGAACATGGCCAAAAAAGGGGAAATGATCTCATTTCAGTATGTCTTGTTGGGAAGTTTGTTTGATGCCATCTCATTCCAAAGTATTTAGGCCATTTCTTTTTATATATATGCAACCATACATGAACATTATCAAGCACTAGATGTTGATTTTTTCCACAACGGGTGAAATTTTCATTAAGCTGATTAACACCCAATGCATGCAAAGATAAAATCATGGAACTGTTGGGGTATATGTTTTAAGTTGAAGGTGAAGATGAATCAAGATATGGCAAGTTAACTTTGTAGTTCTTTGATGAATTGATGCCTATATATTTTATTTTGGTTGTTGTAGTTTGAGACTAATTTTGCTAATTAACGTTGTTACAGCCCTTTTTACTCTAATGCCTTCTGCTTCCAATGTTGTGTCAAATGACAATGAAGATCGAAGGATGCCTAATTGCAAACTTTTGGCTTCTTCTAAAAGGCATAAAGCTGTAAGTATATCTTCATTGAAAGCATCCTTCTTGTTGATGTTTAATACTAATGCAACTTTATAATGTATTGGAGAATATATCAGGCTTGCTTATCCTTCTGATATATGTGGACTTCTATATATACATTTAAAATATGTTCATCGCTTTCTACGCTTGTCAAGAACCTTTGAGTAGTTGCTGTGTTGAAAGTGACATGTCAAAGTGTGATTTCTATATGTATAGGATTCCCACTTACAAAATATTTTAGATATTATTGAACTGTTATCTATCCAACAAACACGTGTATATACACAATTTGATCTTTAAATTTCAGTGTAGAATTTTCATGGAATAGCACTTAGCGTTATTTCATCTACCTTGTTCTCTAGCTTTCCCTCTGTTTTCAAACACTTGTTCTAAGCATGAAGCATGTACACACCTTAAAGATTTCCTGAATGTCGTTGTAGAGAACACTAATGACCTATCTGTTATCATGATGGCTTCAAGTATTTGCATGCTGGTTTTTGATTTTATGTCCAAAGATGCTCTTTTGAATCATCTTGATCTTGATTTCAGTAGCAACTGCCTTAATAGTCTGTCACGGCTGATTGTAAGAAGTTGGGCTTCATTGGGGTAGTAAATGATGATGTAATGTGCATCTATGTTGTGTCTTTTCTAATATGTTTCACAAGTTGTGGGACTAACAGTTAGATGTCTCTTCATTGTAGGATATGTATAATGTTGCTAAAGCAGAGACAGATCTTTTAGAGATTGTTACTACAGGTTTGTCTCTTGTGAGGGCTTTCAAATTTAAGTAGCTTTAACAATTCTCTTTGAAAATGAATATCCAATTACCTTTTTTCAAAATTTGTTTGTAATAGCAAACAGTGTAATTACTTTATAAGATCTTTTCCAAACTGGTTTTATAGTATGTTGTATTGTTATCCTGATGCAAGATATTTACAATGGGCTCTACAAGCTTCGAACATGACTTTGATATTAGTTGTTAAGCCAAAAAAAAAAAAAAAAAAACTTCCAATTAGTTAACCATTCAGACTAGTAGAAGCAAAACTAAACAATTACTTAATTACATAAAAGACAACAATTTAATGTGATTTAGCCCAACCAATTTATGTTCATAGATGAGAAAGAAAGATTCACTAACTGTATAAAATTACAAACAAATATTAAATCAGACACTAACAATTAATACCTGTGTACACTTTCATTCTTTTTCAGTCCTATAGAGTATCTCAACCCAAACAAATATATACCCATATGTACTCATGCACGATACTTATGTGGACTATCATTTTCCTCTAATACACTCAAACATACGTACCTATAATGATGCTCTCAATCTCCTCTAGTCTTATGAGGTGATTATTCAATAAAATCTTATAACCCTCTTATATCTTTTTATCATACCTCTTAGAGACTCCTACTATTTATAAACATACAAACTTGCTTATCAAAAATCCATTTTTTTTTAAATTATTTTTTATAAGTCTTCTTGTCCATTAAGCAATATCTAGCCAATACCATCTTGAATAAATCTTTATCATATCTCTTATAGGATTTGAGCCAATCCCAATAATCTCCATGTTAACTCAAATTTCATAAAATAATTATTCTTCAAGCTAGACATACTTAGCTCTACTTATAATAGAAGTCTCGCAATCATTTTCTTTTTGTATGTTTTCATGCTTCATGCAAATTGATTTCTTAAAACATGAACTCGAACTCTTCATTGAATCGAGCTATTTCAAGTTTGCCTCTTCTTATATCTTGAACTTTTCCTCTAATATCAGTTGTTAAGATCACGATAGCTCTAATTCAGTTGTTAGGCTAAAAAGCTTTAAATTAATTAAACATTCAAGCCAGTAGAAGCATAATCAAACCATCAATCAATCACACAAAAATAACAATTTAAAATAATTTAGTCCAATCTACTTACGTTCACAGATGAGAAAAAAATCTATTAGTTATAGAAAATAATCAACATTCACTCACAACAAATACCCATATCTATGTGGCTTGCCATACTTATGTGGATTCTATCATTATCTCTAATCCACTTAAACATATACACCCATAAAGACCATCTTAATCTCCTAAAAATTTATGAAATGTCTATCCTATAAAATTTTATAACTTTTTTATATGTTTTTTTAATACTTAACCTCATAAAAACTTGTACTATTTATAAGTATACAAACTTACCTATCAAGAATATCTTTTCTTTTAGAATTTTTTTTCAAGTCTTCTTATCCATCTAGTAATATCTAGCTAATCATATCTTAAATAAATCTTTATCCATATCTGTTATGAGATTTGAGTCAATCCCAATATAGTCGATTCCTCAAATAAAAAATGCAATTGATAGATAAATGAAAATAAAAGTTGAACCTTATTCTTATTTGCTTTGGAGGTAATATGTTATCCTTAAGTTTCTTTTTAATGAAAATCCTCCAATTTATTAAAGCAAATTCGAGTAACAAGCTTATTAACACTTGGGTCATTCTGCAGAGTTGACACGGTATCTTGGTAATTCCATTGAAGTAGCTCCAATCAGTTAACGTAATCCGGTTAATCGTGTGTAGACACCAAATTTGATCCAGGCCCGGATCAATTAGACCTAGTCCAATAGGGTTAGTTAAGCCCAAGGATTGGGTTTAATTAAATAGTTATTTATTTATTATGTTATTTATTTTATTTTATTTTATTTTAGATTTTATCTGTTTCTGATTAATTTTTTATTGATATCAGATGATAATGATAAAGATTAGAATAATTAAAAATAATAATAAATAAAAGTGAATCCTACCATGAATAAGGCTGATAGAGTCATGGTGGATTTAACCAGCATAGGATGATTCAATGATTAATCTAATAATCCAGAAACCTAATCAAAAAAAGAATCCAGATTAGTTAGAAACTCTGAGATTGATCCTTATAAATATCCATTGATTAGAAGAGAACACATAGAAAGCAAAAGGACAGAAAACAAAAGCAAAAAAAAAAAAAATGTTTAGAAGAATAGAGATGGTTTTAGAACTTTTAGAATTTTTTTCTTAATTTTTGGTATTTTTTCTGAAAATTTTTCCAGATTTCAATCAATTTTTTGGTGCCGTTTAAATTTTTCAGCGAGATTCTGGTGAACTTTCCAATTTCGACCAGCTCCCTGGTTTTTGTGTATCACACTCCAGGAATCGTTGAACTTTTTTAGGAACTTCCGGTGACCCTACCCATATTCCGATGATAATCCCAAAATTCGATGAAAGATTCAACCGGTGTTCTTGAATCCTAGAGAGAGAGGGAGAGAAAAAAAGGAAAGAGAGAAGGGGGAGAAAAAATCTGTTGAAAAAGAGATCGAATTAAGCCTTATATACTCTATCAACACGACGTCATTTTGGCATTAAGAAACCCTCAAGATCTGTGCGTTTCTATTCGGACCGACCCGACCTGAAGCGTTAACTTGTTTTTGACCCGTCTCCAACTTTTGACTCAAGCCGAGTCGAGTCGTAAGCCATGGCCCAAGTTGCGCCATTCCAGCCTCTTCTTGTGTTTGTAGCAAAGCCGTCCCTAGTTTTATTTGTACTGATGTATTTTTTTTTAGTATTTTATTTATTTATTTATTTTTATTTGTGTTTTTTTGGTATTTTTGCATGATTAAATTTAGGAAAAAATATAAAAAGTAAAAAAATAAATTTTGAGAATAAATAATAATTATCCAATGATAGGATTTATAGAAATTTTAAATAATAAATTTCTGTAAAATCCCTATATGAGGAATTTTGTCTAAATTTGTCCGAAATAGTGGAATAATTTAGATAAAGTTTCAATAACAATAATTAATATTTATTTTCAAACAAAAAATATAAAAATATAAAAATATAAAAATATAAAAATATAAAAGTATAAAAGTATAAATATTTTGAAATTAAATACAAATTACCCAAAGATAAGATTCTTGAAAATTTCTAAGAAATCTCTAGGTGAGAAATTTTCTTTAAATTTGTCCCAAATGGTAAAATAATTTAAATGAAATTTTAGTGAAAATAATTGTCATATTATTTTCTTTCAAAAAAAATAAAAAAATAAAAAAATTTCTAAATAGGCCCAAATGGTGAAAAATTTAGAAATTCAAAAGGAGAAGATATTTCTAATTTGGCCCAAATAGTGGAATAATTAGATATATTTTCGACAAAAAAAGAATAATAATTAAAATTTCCAACGACTGAGCCTTTTCAAGAAAATAAATGAGATTCTTGAACATTCTTAAAGTGAGAAAATATTTTAAGAGTTCTACTAGATTGAGGGAAGAATCTTATAAATTATTTCCAATATTCAACATAAAAATTAGAAACCATTAGAAGCAAGACCCTAGGATAAATTTAAAATAATATGTACCATCCTTTGGATGGCCATGTGGGGGTGCTATAACCTTTCTCACATGTAACCAAACTTTCAAATCCTATTTTGGTTTGTAGATCTAAACCTATTCTTTTAGAGACCCTTAGTCAAGTTTAGGAGCTCCTTGAGAGGATAGATTCCTTAAGTAACCAATCATACTTAGGTAAAAAAGATTAGTGGCGACTCCTTAATTTGTTAAGTCTAGCTATAGATTTTTGGATCTATATGTTATCATAATTTGGCGACTCCACTGGAGAAACTAGAGAGTCAAGCCATGAATTTTTAAGTTTATCCTATCTTTTGATTTAATGGTTTTAATTTGTAATTGGTTCATTAACATTTTTTTCTTTTTGTTTTGTTTCTTATTTTGTTTATGGGAGGTTGATAATTATATGTTCCTTCACATACACTATTACATGCATTTGCATTACATGAGCTCTATACCCAGGCTCCATCCCTTTTAGGAGGAAGTAAAGTACCTACGCTTTCGTGAGATGATAATCTCCTTAATGGCGAGCAAAATACTCCCACTCAAATTGAATCGTTTTCGTTAGTAGGCTATGATGGATGAAGATTGGACTACCTTACTAGTTTGTGATGGACGATGATGTAAGGAACAATTTGAGAACTTTTAGTGGTCAAAATCATCTAACCCTGCATATTGTCCCCTTTTAAGAGGCTAGCCTTAAGATAGAGCCCTTCCTACCCATCAATAGATATAACCCAAAATTAGGACACATGAAAGAACATATTGTTATCTAACTATTTTGTTTGTTTGATTTTGTGCATTTGCATCATTTCCATAACATTCTATGCACCATTATCATGATTTAACATTATCATAACATTTTCATGCTCATGTTTTAACATTATCATTTGCATTATTCTCATATAGGAAATATTTGCCACATACCAGTTATGGTTAAATTAGATCTTACACTTATATATATATATGGAAAGCCTAATGTAATCAAAGTCTGCATCAACTCGTCATGAATCTGCTCATTAATTGAAAATTAAGTCAGAGGAAGGTCAAAAAAAATAGGGTGATTGCTTGCTGAGGGATTTATCTCATCATGCCTAAGAGAATTCATCTTGACCTCTAATAAAATAACTTGACTGACTTAAGCAATATCTAGAGATACATGAATAAAGCAAGGTAGGAGGCATTTGAGAACAAATATGGAGACATAACATCACTGCTCCAAGTCGATGTGGACAATAATCTAATTAGAGCCATCATTAAGTTTTGGGATCCTTTTTATAGGTGTTTTGTCTTCAATGAAGCAGACATGGTGTTCACAATTGAAAAGTATATGGTCCTACTTTACTTTGATTTGCCAAACTCGGACAAGATCTACTGGTCAAATAAGGTGGGTTATCACAAAAAGTTGGTGCAAATGCTTGGACTTAGCTTGCCCTAAGTTGAAGCATATGTCAAGACAAAAGGTGAAAGTAAGGTTATCCCATAAAGTTCTCTACGAGATTTCATCTAGGGGTATCTAGATGATGATCAGGGGTTGGTGGCAATGGTTATAGCTTTATATAGACTGATAATCTTCTTAAAAATCATCGGGTATGTTGATGTCACAGTGATAGACTTTGTTGATCAGCATACCAAGTCAATGCAGCTCCAATCATTTTAGCGAAAACCATTTGCTCCTTGAACTTTTGTCGTAAAAATGGTAAAAGTTGATTTAATGGGTGCTCACAATTGCTCTATGTATGGATAAAAAGTCATATTGAGTGTAAAGAAAGCCAGTTTCATAAATCGTACCTACGTTTTAGCATTCTAATTAAGGAGTTTTGTTGCAACACATGGCCTAAATTAAAGTCAAAGAAAGAATGGATTTCCTATTTTCAAGCCCTTGATAGCCAAGGGATAATTTAGAGAGCTCCTTGGATGCATCATGACATAATATTGTATAGTTGTGGGAATCAACCTTGGGTGTTTCTATTGGGCCTGTGGGGTGCTACTACTTATGCCCTAACTTTGGTGAAAAGACAATCCGAATGTGAACAATTTATTCCAAGAACCCATGGACTTAGCCAATGGGAATTATCTTTCACAGAAAAAAAGGCGTACGAAATGATTAAAAAAATAAAAAAAAGTATGAAAGCAAACCATCCGAGTTGACCAAGGGAGGCTCACCTACAATGTCACCCTAGAATATATTGTGTGGCATGCAAGGAGGGGTAAAGACATTGTGCTTCCTTAAGAGCAGTTAGACAACTAGTCCTTAAGGTCAATCCTTAAGACCCCTGGCTCAAAGTGGAGATGGCTAAAAAAAAACTCCAAGCTGAGAAAGATGAGTTGAAACAAGAAAATAAGTGATTGAAGCTAGAAATAGAAGAAAGCTTGAAGCTTAGAGAATAAGAAATCCAAAGTTTCACAGAGTAAAAAGATCAATGGAAAGCCTTATTCAATGATATGGACATGACACATTCATCAGTCATGCTTGAGCTTGCTCAACTGTTAAAATAAAATGAATTACTAAAAGCGAAGATAGAAGAAAGACAAAATGCCACTGCTAGGGCACATAGACATAGTCATATACTACAAGAGATAATGGATCAACACACAGCATAAGTAGAAGCCTTGTTTAATGAATACAAGAAACAAGCTAAATAAGGTAAGCTATAGAATGACATGTGTACAGAAAAACAAATGCATCTAAGGCACTTGTTCGATCAGCTATGCATTATTACAGACAAGGCATCAGAAATGAAAGAAAAAGTGGAAATTTTGAAAGCTGTAGTGCAATCAGTGGGAGCTTATGGGCAACAATTGCTTGATTTCCTAGATGAGATACAAAATCATTACCAGCAAGCTAGAAAATTTATAAAGAGGCATTAGAAATAATGATGCTTAGGACTTTAAGATACCGCTACGGCTTTTTTAGGATGTATTTTTAAAATTTTATTTCAAATTGAGATTTTTTATCAATAATGATGATGTGACAAATATTAGTATATCCCATTCATGCATTTGCATATTAAGCATAGCACATATAATTTCTAATAATCATATAATTATGGTACTCAAGGTTCAAAGATAGCTACATCTAGTAAAAATCTCGTCCACCGATATAACATAAGAGCCAGAGCTATACAAATGGAGTAAAAAAACTCTCATTAACTTGAAATGATAGAAAAGGCACATGAAAAGCTTGAAAATTAGTTGAGTAAGATTATGGATGCTCTCAATAAGTTAAACAAGGGAAAGAGAATAGAAGAGAACACAAGCCAACAGGGCCCACTATCACAAGAAGTGGTCAACCCTCTATATCCTCTCGAATTTGGTCCACAACAAGCTCAATCCACACAAGATATACCACAGCAGTTTACATATCTTATATACCCTGAAATGCCATCAGCTCTGAATTTAGGACATTACCATAAGTATGTGAATCATGTCTTTACTAAAAATGTATTAGAACCAATATAGGTTCCTGATTTGAATGACCTGAAAGAAAAAGAGAAAGAAAAAGCAAAAACAACTAAATTATTGAAAGACTCAAAAATTAGTATGCTGAAAGAGAGGTTACGGGCTGTGGAAGGAATTGGCTTTTATGGCTTTATAAATGCTGCTGGGCTTTGTCTAATCCTAGATGTTGTAATACCGTTGAAGTTTAAAGTTTCAAAATTTAAAAAATATAATGGTACGAAATGCCCAAAAACTTATATTACTATGTACTGTCAAAAAATGTTAACCCATGCCCATAATGAAAAGCTACTAATGCACATATTTTAAGATAGCCTTTCCGACTCCGCTGTTAGGTGGTATGTCCAACTGGACAGACCACGCATCCGTACTTGAAACGATATGGCCCATAACTTTATTATTCAATACCAATACATCATAGACTTAGCTCTTGATCATTTGTCTTTACAGATATGAAAAAAAAGGTAAATGAATCGTTCAAGAAATATGCCCAGAGGTGAAGGGATGTAGCCTCTCAAGTGCAACCTCCTCTGACTGAAAAAAAAAATTACAGTGTTGTATGTTAGCACTTTGAAATCTCTCTATTATAAAAAAATGATAGGGAATGCAACAAAAAATTTTATCGATATGGTAATCTCAGGCGAAATCATCAAGAAGGCCATTAAGAATGGCAAGTTAGAAAGAGGGGAGGCATTAACAAAAAGAGCCCCAAAGAAAAAGAAGATTGAAACTCAAGTTGTGAGCTTTGATAGGCAACAATTCAGGGGTTATTAACCCTACCCATAAGGGTACACTCCATATTACCCTGCTGTGAATAATGCTTCTCTTTACCCATACCAACCAATCCCATAGCCATCCTACCCCCAAACATATCAACCCTCTTTCAAACCTTAAAATAGCACATACAGTCCTAACTCTCAACCTTTTTTGAGACCTCAGACCCATCCGACTAGCCCAATTAGTGGTTCACAGGAGCAACGAATTACTCACGAAAAGTTTGTATTTGATCTAATTCTCATGACCTATACAGAGTTATATCGTGAGCTCTACAATAATCATCTGATAGCTCCTAGCTGACTAGAGCCACTCAAGCCACCTTACTCTAAGTGATATGATCTTACAGCCCATTGTGACTATCACTATAAAATTATAAGTCATTCCATCGAGAATTGCATTACCTTGAAGCACAAAGTGCAATGGTTAATCAAGGATGAAATTATTAACTTTGATATAGGAATGGTAACTACGCCAAACGTTAGTGGCAATCTTTTGCCTAATCACAACGTGAATGCTTTAAGTGAGGAACGAAAGCATTATTTGAAAAAAAAAGCAGCAGATATTAAGACACCTCTCAATCAGTTATTTGATGTTTTGTGGAAAGCTAACATGATAAACTAGTGAGTTTGCACGATTATAATGGAGCATATGTAACAAGTACTAGCTATAAATATCATAGTGGGATAATTGGTCACTCTATTAAAACTTATGAGCAGTTTCACCAAAAGGTACAAAAGTTCATGGATTCATACCAAATGAAACTCTATGAAAAAAGAGAGGTCTCAAAGAGTGATGAAGTATCTATGACTGATAGGCCATCAAAACTATTTTCGAAGTCAGTAACAATTCACTATGGGAACAAGCCAAAGTCAATCATAGACAAACTCATTCCCATGCTAGTAACTTTTAAAGTTCTAACTTCATTCCCATATAAGGGTGATAAAGCTATACCATGAAAATATGGTTGCGATACAGTGGTTCAGGGGCAAGAGAAGAATGCATCTAAGAATGATGCTGGTAATATAACTAGTGTATGAGGCATCACCCGAAATGAAAGATGCTACACTCTAAAAATACTAAAGAAGGCTAGAAGAAAGAAAGTCAAGATAAGAGAGAAATAAAATAATCCAAATGTGTACCTGAAGATGAAGGTCAGAAGCTAGTATAAAAAAAAAAGCTTATGAATTTTTAAAGCTGGTAAAACTAGCGAATACTCAGTGGTTGAACAGTTGAATAAGATGCCAGCATAAATCTCATTATTATCATTACTATTAAACTTAGAACCACACTAAAATACCTTACTGAAGGTACTAAACCAGGCATATGTGGCACATAATGTGTCTGTCGAGTATGTGAACTATTTAGCCAAAAATTTAGTCATGTCAAATTATATATCATTAAGTGATGATGAGATTCCTTCAGATGAAAAAAGAAGCATCAAGGCTCTACATATCACAGTCAAGTGCAAAAGCCATATTATAGCCAATGTTCTTATTGATAATGGCTTCGCTATCAATGTCATGCCTATATCAACTTTGGCAAGGCTACCTATTGATTATTCACATATGAATGATAGCTAAATTGTTGTTTGAGCTTTTGATAGGACTAGACGAGAAGTCTTGAGAGATATAGAGATGCTCTTGTAAATTAGGTCGTGCACCTTTAATGTAAAATTTCAAGTGATGGATATTTTTTTATCTTATAGCTGTTTGTTAAGAAGGTCATGGATTCACATGGTAGGTGTTGTGCCCTCTACTCTATACCAAAAGATCAAGTTTAATGTAAAAAGTTGATTGGTAGTAGTATTTGAGAAGGAAGACCTGCTAGTGACCCAACCTTTGAACACCCTATATGTGGAAGTTACTAAAAAAATGGTAGAGTGTTCTTATCGATCTTTTGAACTAGTCAATTTTATGAGGGAAAGACCCAAAAATGAATAATTTTTAAAGGTAGTGATAAGTCAGATCATTAATAAAGGTTGGTATCTTGAAGTAGGGTTGGGTAAAAACTTACAGGGGATAAGAGAGCCCCCAACAATGATGGACAATAGTGAAAGGCTAGGTTTAGGCTATGAAGCAGAAGAATGGGAGGTCAGAAGAAGATAAGTAGGTAAAACAATAAGATTAATGATAATCTCACACTTGTACGAGACTTTCAAGCATGAAAGATTCATGTACCTAAATACAGAAGAAGATTTTGAACAAAGTATGGATGAGACATTCGTCCAATTATCCATCCATGCTATTGAAGATGAAATGGGGCTTAAACGAGAAGGGTGGGTCTGTCCTTATCCATCAGATTATGAGCTGAACAATTGGAGTATCATTGAAATACCTTTTACCATTGAGACTAATTTAATATAATTATACATCTCAATAACTATTACCCAAGGCATTGGGGTGATCTTTCTTGTTTGGGTCATATATCTTTTATTATTTTAATAAAGATTAAGAAAGATGCATTTTTATTCATTTCTTCTTATGTCTTCATTATTGTCATTTTTTAATTTTTTTTAAACACATCTTGCCAACATATCCCATTTCATATAATTTCAGGTCTTTAAATGAACAGAAAGCTAATCATGATAATGATCAAGAGGTTAATTTTAAAAAATTGATTAACACTAATATGCTTAATAACAAAGAGGATTCTGAAGAATAAGTTATTCCTTCAGACCTAATGAGATTGATTGAGTAAGAAAGTAAGCCAATTGAGCCTCATTAAGAGATAACTGACTTGGTGAATCTATGAGATGAGAAGAATAAGAAAAAGGTTAAAATTGATACTTCACTTTCATCGAGAAATAGGTAACATTTGAAAAATCTACTTTAAGAATTTGTAGATGTGTTTGCCTAGTCTTACCAAGATATGCCAAGATTTAGTGCAGAGATAGTAGATTATAGATTGCCTTTGAAGCCAAAGTGTAAGTCAGTCCAACAAAAATTGAAACGGATGAAGCCTAAATGCTGTTAAAGATAAAAGAAGAAATGAAGAAACAATTTGATGCAGATTTCTTGCAAATGGCCAAGTATCTAGAATAGGTAGCTAATATATTACCAATCTCTACGAAAGATGAAAATGTGTGATGTGTGTAGACTATCATGATTTAAATAGGACTAGCCCAAAAGATAACTTTCATTTACCTCATATTACCGTACTGGTGGACAACATGGTTAAGAATTCAATATTCTCTTTATGGATGGGTTCTCAAGGTATAACCAAATAAAGATGGCCAAAGATGACATGGAAAAAATCACTTTCATGATCATGTGAAGAACTTTTTGCTACAAGGTCATGCCTTTTGGGTTAAAGAATGCTGGGGTAACATATTATAGAGCCATGGTGACGCTCTTCCATGACATGATGCACAAAGAGATTGAGGTGTATGTAGATGATATGATTGTAAAATCTTAAAAAAATAAAGATTATGTCACCAACCTCAAAAAGCTATTTGAAAGGTTAAAAAAATTTTAACTCAAGTTAAACCCAGCCAAGTGCACCTTCGAGGTAAAGTCAAAAAAATTGCTAGGCTTTTGTGGTCAGTGAAAGAGGGATTGAAGTTGATCCAGATAAAATACGGGCCATTCAAAATTTGTCACCTCCAAGTACACCAAAAAAAGTTTAAGGTTTTTTGAAGAGATTGAACTACATTTCATGGTTCATATATCAGCTTACTTATAAATGTGATCTCATTTTTAAGCTTCTCCGTAAGAATAATCCTAGAGAATGGAATGAGGAGTGTCAAATGACTTTTGATAAAATTAAGCAATATGTATCAAACCCTTTAGTATTGATGTCACATGTTCTAGAGAGATCCTTAATTTTATATCTAATGATGTGCAAAAGTTTAATAGGATGTGTACTGGAGCAGTAAAATGAATCTAGCAAAAAAAAAAGCTATTTATTACTTAAATAAGAAATTCATAGCATATGAGTCCAAGTCTTCTTTTTTAGAGAAAATGTATTGTACATTAGCTTGGACTGCCAAAAAACTCAAACAATACATGCTCTATCATACCATTTTGCTTATAGTAAAACTAAATCCAATCAAATACATCTTTGAGAAGCTTTCTATGTCTAGGATAATTGCTAGGTGGTAAGTAATACTCTCAAAGTATGATATCATATATGTAAGTCGAAAAGTAGTAAAAAAGAATGCTATAATCAAGTTTTTCGTAAATCATGCTATCGAGTATTATGAACCAATGAGATTAGAGTTTTTCGATGAAGATCTGATGATTGTTTCCCAATTAGAGAAGGAAAAACATGAAGAGAAGTGTTGAAAAATGTATTTTAATGAAGCCACTAATGCTTTAGAACATGGGATTGGATTAATCTTGATTTCTCTTAAAGAACAATACTACCCTATAATAGCAAGATTGAATTTCAACTACACAAATAACATCGTTGAATATGAGGCATGTGTCATGGGTTTACAAGCTGCTATGATAGAAAAGTTAAAGCATTAAAAGTGTTTGAGACTCAGCTCTAGTTATTTATCAATTGAAAGAAGAATGAGAGACGAGAGATTCGAAACTCATTTCATATCATAAGTATATTTTAAAGTTGATCAAACAATTTGAAGATATCCAGTTTGATCATTTACTTCAAGAAGAGAATCTGATTATCGATGTCTTGGTTACTTTAGCTATAATGATCCGAATTAGTGATAATACTAGCATTCAACCTATCAAGCTAGATGTCAAAGATATGCCAACTCACAGCTCTAATGTGGAAGAGGAAAAGGATGGGAAGCTTTAGTATTATGATATTTTACAGTACATTAAGAACCAGCAATACCCAGTCTAGGTAACTGAGAATGATAAAAGAGTCATCCGAAGACTAGCTATGAGTTTTTTCTTGGATAGAGATATTTTGTATAAAAAGAGCCATGATCAAGTATTGTTTAGATATGTAAATAAGGCTAAGGTAAAAAAAATCACTGAAGAGGTGCATGATGAAATATGTGAGGGCACATTCCAATAGATATATGATGGTAAAATAGATCATGAGAGTAGAGTACTATTGATTGACAATGAAGAGCGATTGCATTGACTATGCTCAAAAATGTCATAAATGTCATATCAATGCTAATAAGATCTATGCTCTACCATCTACTTTACATGTTTTGGCACCACCCTAGTCGTTCTCGATGTGAGGCATGAACGTCATTGATCCTATTACCCCAAAATATTCTAATGGGCATAGATTTATTTTCATGATGATAGATTACTTCACAAAATGGGTGGAGGTAGCATCATTTGAAAATGTAACATGATTTATAGTCTATAAGTTCATAAAAAGAGAGATCATTTACAGATATAAATTTTTAAAGAGAATCATTTCAGACAATATCAAGAATCTGAATAGCAAGATGATACAAAAAAATATATGCCTAATATAAAATCAAGTATCATAATTCGGTGCCATATCATCCGAAAATAAATAGGGCAGTTGAGGTAGCTAATAAGAATATAAAAATAATCCTTAAGAAGATGACCGAGACCTATAAAGATTGGCATGAAAAACTATCATTTGCATTACATGCATATCAAACATTGGTGCGTACCTCTATTGGGACAATCTCATTTTTTTTGGTTTATGAGATGGAAGCTATACTACCAGTGGAAGTAGAAATCTCATTCATGAGGGTTCTAAAAGAAGTTAAACTGAAAGAAGCTGAATAGATTCGAGAGCACTATGTGCAGTTAAATCTCATTGAGGAAAAAAGATTGATAGCGTTGTGCCATGGTTAGCTATATCAAAGAAGAATGATAAGGGCTCATGATAAAAAGGTTAGACCTTATTGTTTTTGAGAAAAAAAGTTGGTCTTGAAAAAAATTCTCTTAAGTCAACACAATAATAGAGGAAAGTAGACTCCAAATTAAAAAAAGGTCATATGTCGTGAAATGAGCTTTCTCAAGTAGAGCATTAATATTAGCTGAAAAGGATGGAAATGATCTACCTTATCTTATAAATTCTGATGCTGTGAAAAAGTACTATGCTTGAAAAAAATTAAAAAAAAGGAAGACTCAAGTCGAAAACCTCGAGATGGTGATTTGAGTCAAAATGAGGTTTATCTAAGTTGAAAACCTGAAAAGAAAACTTAGATAAGGTGAATATAGCATCACATATAGAATTTTATTGGCAAGGAGGCTAGCATGTTATGAGGGGCTCTAAGTTGTTAAGTGCATTGGGTGGTTGAATTTTTTAAAAAAAACTTCAAGATATGTTATCATGATTGTCCGATTGTTTATTTTTAGGCATCATCTCTCCATACCCATTTTTGTAATTTTTTCTTTTTTCAGTAGCCAAAGTTTGCTATCATTTTTGCTAATAAAAGATATTCCACTTCATTCTTTGTGTTTCTCTTTTTGTTAAGTATTTCCTAGCTATTCCTATTCTTTTCTCTTTAATACCTTACAATGGAATAAATGTGTGAATATGTTCTTACTTTTTGAAATTGAAATAATAATTGATAAATGAATAATAGCATGAAAGATTTCTACATTACATTGGAATTTGAGAGTGATAAAGGCAAATTTGAAATGTTTAGCTCCTGATAAGGACATTGAATTTGAAAAGAAATTTTTTACAAAGAGAATATGAGAATTAAATGAGAAAGATGATTAAGAGTTACGTTAATTTGGTCTTTGAAGATTAAAGGGTTTGGAGCCCAAGAAAAGAGCTTGAGAAACTTGAGTACCATAATTGAATGAGAATTAATTGTCTAGCATTTACATAGAATGTATTGCATTTCTAAACGTCTAGCGCATAGCATGTGCTGCATGTGAAAAGATCTTGTGCATAAGTTTATGAAGCAAGGATATTCTAAGATCCCATATAGAGAAGACAATCATGAAGACTTTTCAATGTAAGAGTTTCAAATTCTCGTTTGAAAAGAAGCTTATGAGGTAAGATTCTAATTCTTGAAAGAGGATATTTTTCAGCATTATGAATGATTTGTAATACCTCCGAACATAATCTCATAAAACTTCTTCAAACATAATTTATGACTTTTTTTATTAGAGGAGCTTTGTTTATTTTTTCTAAAATTATTGAGCCTCTGATTAGAAGAGCTTTGTTTATTTTTTCCAAAGTCGTTGAGCCTCTTATTAGAGGAGCTTTGTTTATTTTTTCAAATTCGTTAAGCCTTTGATTAGAGGAGTTTTGTTTATTTTTCCAAAATCGTTGAGCCTCTGATTAGAGGAGCTTGGTTTATTTTTTTCAAAATCGTTGAGCCTCTGATTATAAGAGCTTTGTTTATTTTTCAAAAGTCGTTGAGCCTTAGTTTAGAGGAGTTTTGTTTATTCTCCAAAAATTATGAACCTCTGCTTAGAAGAGTTTTAGGTAATTTAGCAAATTTGGATGTCTGATTAAGAAGTGAATGTGTTAGCAAAAGCAGAGTGTCTATGTCTTGGCACAATTCTTGTTGTACAAAAAAATGCAAAGAGAGATAACTGTAGACACACAATTTGGTCCAGGCCAGGATCAATTAGACCTGGCCCAATATGGTCAGTTAAGCCCAAGGATTGGTTTTAATTAAATAGTTATTTATTTATTATGTTATTTATTTTATTTTATTTTATTTTATTAGATTTTATATGTTTTTGATTAATTTTTGTTTGATATCAGGAGATAATGATAAAGATTAGAATAATTAAAAATAATAAAAAATAAGAATAAATCCTGCCATGAATAAGGCTGGTAGAGTTATAGGTGAATTTATCCAACATAAGATAGATTCAATGATTAATTTGATAATCCAGAAACCTAATCAAAAAAAGAATTCATATTAGTCAGGAACTCTAAGATTGATCCTTATAAATACCCATTGATCAAAAGAGAACACATAAAAAGCAGAAGGACATAAAACAAAAGCAAAAAAAAAAAAAAATGTTTAGAAGAGCAGAGGCGGTTCTAGAATTTTTAAAAATTTTTTTCAAATTTTTGGGTTTTTTTTTTTGGAAATTTTTTGGAAATTTTATCATATTTCGATCAATTTTTTTACGCCGTTTAAATTTTTTGACAAGATTCCGTCAAACTTTCCAGTTTCTGAAAAGTTTCTTAGTTTTCGGTGTCACACTCCAGAAACCATTGAACATTTTGATGAACTTTCGGTGACCCTACCCAGATTTCGATGACAATCCCAGAATCAGGTGAAGGATTCGATCGGTGTTCTTGAATCTTAGAGAGAGAGGGAGAGAAATAAAGGAAAAAGAGAGAAGGGAGAGGAGAAATCTATAAAAAGATCGAATTCAACTTTATATACCTTGTCAACACGACATTATTTTGGCGTTAAGAAACCCCTAGGATCTGCGCGTTTCTATTCCGATCGACCCGACCTGAAGCATTGACCCACTTTTGACCCGTCTTCAACTTTTGACTCAAGTCGAGTCGAGCCACAAGTCATGCCCCGAGTAACGCCGTTCCAACCTTTTTCTGTGTTTGTAGCCAAGCCGTCCCTAGCAGCTCTTGCTGAGCCTTTTTTGGTATTTTTAAAAAAAAATTTAGTATTTTATTTATGTGTTTTTTTTTTTATTTTTGCATGATTAAATTTAAGAAAAAATATAAAAAGTAAAAAAATAAAATTTTGAAAATAAATAATAATTATCCAATGATGGATTTATAGAAATTTCAAATGGTAAATTTTTGTAGAATCTCTAGGTGAGGAATTTTATCTAAATTTATCCAAAACGGTGGATAATTTAGATAAAGTTTCAACAACAATAATTAATATTTATTTTCAAACAAAAAATAATAAAAATATAAAAATATAATTTTTTTGGAATTAAATATAAATTACCCAAAGATGAAATTCTTGAAATTTTCAAATGGTAAATTTTTAAGAAATCTTTAGGTGAAAAATTTTATCTAAATTTATCACAAATGGTGAAATAATTTAAGTAAAATTTTAATAAAAGTAATTATATTCTTTTCCAAACAAAAATTTAGGTTGAAAATATTTGATAATTATCCAATGATGAGATTCTTAGAAATTTCAAATGGTAAATTTCTAAAAAATCTCTATGTGAGAAATTTTCTTTAAATTTATCCCAAATGGTGGAACAATTTAAATGAAATTTCAATGAAAATAATTGTCATATTATTTCTTTCCAAAAACAAAAGGGAAATAAAAAGAATTTCTAAATAGGTCCAAATTGTGAAAATTTTAAAAATTCAAAAGGAGAAAATATTTTTAATTTAGCTCAAATTATGAAATAATTAGATATATTTTCGACAAAAAAAGAATAATAATTAAGATTTTCAACAATGGAGCCTTTTCAAAAAAAATAAATGGGATTCTTGAACACTCTTGAGGTGATAAAATATTTTAAGAGTTTTACCAGATTGATGAAAGAATCTTATAAATTATTTTCAATATTTAACATAAAAATTAGAAACTATTATAATCAAAACCCTATGATAAATTTAAAATAATGTAGTACAATCATTTGGATGGATATGTAAGGGTGCTATAATATTTTTTTACATGTAATCAAACTCTCGAATTCTGTTTTAGTTTGTAAAATCGAATTTATTTTTTTAGAGACCTTTAGTCAAATTTAAGAGCTCCTTAAAATAATAAATTTTTTAAATAATCAATCATACTTAAATAAAAAAATTAATGATAACTTTTTAATTTATTAAATTTAACTATAAATTTATGAATCTATATATATTACATAATATTGTCACTTTTTCATCACGAGAGACGCATATTCTTTTGAGGCAAGAATTGTCTTTCATTGGGAATTACGTATGTAAACTAAACATTGTAATTGAGGAATTTGGTTTAACTTACTTTCTTCCCATCTCCCATCTCCCTTCCCCCGCCACCCCCCCCCCCCCCCTTTTTTTTTTTTTTGTCCTGGTAATTCTCGGGCAGTGATGAGTGATGCCATGCGCCTTTGATGACACAACGGAGAAGTGACACGCGAAAAGCATAGTAGGGGTAATCTATAATTTTACCTCCTTTCGTCAAGACAGGTTGTTGATGAATGGTGAGTTGATGATCAACCCTCTCGCTACGCTTATAACTCCTTGAAAAATGAGTAGAATCTCGGACCTTGACGCAAGGGCAGTGGAAGTGGTTTTTTTTTTTTTTTTTTTAATATGCTTCGAAATAATCGCTTGCTCACTATAAATTATCCCCCCTTCTTTAACTGTGTATTCCGTCTAATTTAATCGTTACATTTATTAGAAACTAATGTGTAATAACATTCATGTACAGAGTTGGTTAGCCAGATGGGAACTTGACGGTTGGCACTTGGCATGTGAAGTGATTCTTCCGCTAAAGCCAAACGCTGCAAATTGGCCAATATGAAAAAGCACGTTGACCTACTATCACCAAGCATTTCCAGTGAATTATTTTACTTTAAAATGGTGGATTTTTAATTTTATATGTGCCTCAGCTTAGTTTAAATGCTTGCCCAAGTTCATTAATCCATTTCAGATATTTCCCCAATTTTTTAAAGTTCATTCACTCCATTTTCCAAGTGAGGCCTGATGTTTTAAAATAACTGGACCATTTCATTTGTGGCCATTATAACTTCTAACCATATTCTTTAGAGTCAATAACTGGACCATTTCATCTGTGGTAATTATAACTTCTAACTATATTCTTTGGAGTCCTTTTCTCTGCGCCGCTCTGCTTGCATCACTCCAATACTCCAACTAAGTTTTCCATTTTTTGCGGGCCCATACGCATTTGACATTGCTGCCTATCTACCAAGTTCTTGGTCACCCTAATGAAATGATGAAAACGGTTAAAAGCTTTTAATTAATAAAGAACAATAAAAAAATAAAAAAAATTATAATATATAAATTAGTAATATTTTATAAGAAAATACAAGAATTGACAAGCGTACATAACTCAATAAAATATTACCGCTGCCCAGTAAAAATCATGCAATTTAAAAGGCTAGAAGCAATGTGACCTTTAACTATTCAAGGTACAACTTTCTTCAACAACTCGAGCGTCTGTCAAAAGTCGACACGACACGACTTTCTTCATCCACTCCCTCGCATCAGCCTGTCAATTCACCTTCCCAAAATTCGCCACCGCTACAGGCGCCCTCCTCCAGTTCCTTCAGCGGCTCCACCACTGACCCAACCTGTCCCTCACCAAGTTCCATAAATAAAAAACAGAGAAACAGAGAGAGGTCTTGAGCATAGGTTGAAAATGGGGTGTGGGAATGTCTTCTACACCTTAATCATAACTTTCTCAGTAGCGCTAATCACCTACAACATCCTCATCTCATCCAATGCTCCTCTAAAGCAAGAGCTTCCAGGCCCTTCAAGATCATCAATTGTTGATCCCATAATCAAGATGCCAGTAGAAAGATCAAGAAGATATGGGTCAGCTGAAAAGAAGAGGCTGTTTCACACGGCTGTGACAGCTTCAGATTCAGTTTACAACACTTGGCAGTGTCGAGTTATGTACTACTGGTTCAAGCAGTTTAAGGATGGACCAAATTCAAATATGGGTGGGTTCACTAGGATCTTGCACTCTGGTAAACCTGACAAGTACATGGATGAGATTCCCACTTTCATTGCTCAGCCTTTACCAGCTGGAATGGATCAGGTATTTCTTTTTTCTTTTGAGTTGCTTACTTCATATTTCAATTATGCCGAAAATGGAAACTACTTTGATTAGACTACAATAAGTTGAGTATTATTCAATTTTAAACGATAACTTCCAATTTGTACTTTTCCTAAAAGGGTATAAAATGAGGGAATTTGTATCAGGTTACTTTCTGTTGAATGTATTTATAAATTTCTGTTATTCCGGTTGAGCATGAATTGAGAAGTATTTCAACCTCTATATTGCAGAAGAAAAAAACCAATACAACAGCTGTTTTCTTGATATCCAACTTTATAATTGGTATTCTGAGCTTTTGACTAGATCATTTGACTAAAACTGACGTAAAATTTTAAGTTTTTTAAGGCTCATGATTCTTATTTCTGTCTATGTACTTCTTTCTGTACTTTTATGTTAATCACAGGGTTATATAGTCCTCAACAGACCTTGGGCATTTGTGCAGTGGCTCCAACAAGCAGACATAAAAGAAGAGTATGAGATTCCTGTTTTCCTTATTTCCATCTTGATTCAATTTGTCTCCTTGTTTGGTTGATTTTATATATCCCATTTTCACTATGTATCCAGTTACATATTGATGGCTGAGCCTGACCATATTATTGTCAAGCCTATACCAAACTTAGCGAAAGAAGAGCTTGGAGTTGCATTTCCTTTCTTTTATATAGAACCTAAAAAGTACGAGTCAGTTCTGAGAAAGTTCTTCCCTGAGGACAAGGGTCCAATAACCAATATCGACCCGATAGGAAATTCTCCGGTCATTGTTGGGAAGGTAAGCAGTTTGGTGTTGCTTAGTTAC
This sequence comes from Durio zibethinus, assembly GCF_047325235.1. Classification (NCBI taxonomy): domain Eukaryota; kingdom Viridiplantae; phylum Streptophyta; class Magnoliopsida; order Malvales; family Malvaceae; genus Durio; species Durio zibethinus. Next base: position 17,476,161 of record NC_143174.1, read on the forward strand.
TATAGCAGCAATCTCTTTTGGTTTTGCCTTCTCTTGATCTTTTTTTGAACATTATTTAGGTTTCTCTTAAAAAAATTGCTCCAACTTGGATGAATGTCTCATTGGCAATGAAGGAAGATCCTGAAGCAGATAAAGCTTTTGGTTGGGTGCTTGAAATGTGAGTTTTATCCAATTTACTCCATACTTTTACCATGTTGCTTAGGTGTTGGCATTGACTTTGTTTTCTTGTTTCATGATTGTAGGTATGCTTATGCTATTTCCTCTGCCTTGCATGGTGTTGGTAACATCTTGTACAAAGATTTCATGATCCAGGTTTGATGAGACTGTCATTCATTCTTTCCCATAATATCTTCTTCACACAATACAAGATGCCAACTGTATACTCCTGATAATTTTAGGCATTTTCAACCATTTACTACTGTCAAATTTCCTGCCAAAACTCTGGGGATGAGCCTTTTAGTTTAGGACCCACATCTGGTATGCTTCTAAGAGCAAGCCAAGTTGAATGCTAGTATAAGCATTATTGTTATTTGCTAGCCAAACAGATTGGACTTTTGCAATTTGTCTATGTTGTTTAATCATAATTTATAGTAGTTAAGTCAATAATAACTTTTCTCCCTCTTCATAGTCATGTTTATGATGTTCCTGAATTCTGATTAGTTTGAGAAAAAGGCTGCATAATCTCATGCCACTCCACACTCTCTAGCCTCAAAACAATAAACTATCTTTTAGTTTTTAAAATGATGTGAAATGTGAATTTTCATTATGCCAATTATTTCCTGAATTCTCTTTGCTAACGGTTGCCTGTTTTATGACATTTATCAGCCTCCTTGGGATACAGAAATCGGTAACAAGTTCATTATTCATTACACATATGGGTGTGACTATGATTTGAAGGTAATCTATTGTACAGAAATCTCAATCATTTATTTGGAGGAAAATGCCTCTAAGTTCTGAAAATTTTAATTATGACCTATCATATCTGTTTCTGAGTTAGAAGACTAAGATGTCTTCTTTTGCTTATATTGGGAAACTTTCTGCCCCTATTTCAGGGTAGGTTAACCTATGGAAAGATTGGAGAATGGAGGTTTGATAAAAGATCTTTTGATAGTGTAGCACCACCAAGAAGCCTTCCCCTGCCACCTCCTGGTGTTCCACAAAGTGTGGTACGTTTTAAAGTGTATCCTTCTATAGCACGCATGCAAAGCAAAAGTGGAACATCCTTTACAAATGCGAAACTGTAGTTGGCCTATGCATTAAGATTTTGGTTCTTGGGAGTAAAATCGTGGTTACCATGTTAACTCCTTGTTCCTCCTACTTTGTTGGATGTTCTTATCAAACACATTGAGTTTGACGCAGGTAACACTGGTGAAAATGATAAATGAAGCCACGTCAAACATTCCAAATTGGGGGTCATAGAAGAAGAAAAAAGGGGTTGACTGCAACTGCAAGATGCTGGATGAAAAAGCTTCATTCAGTCGTCATACACATTTGGATGGGAAAAAAGAAGGGAAGAGGGTGTGCGGGGGTGTTGGGTTTATTCATGTTTATTCTGCTAGTTAAAATTGGGACATAACCTGATGAACTATGATGAGCAGAGGGAGAAAAAACTAAAATTATATATAGGTGGTCAGTCTGATCCCAAAATGTTTGTTGCTCTTCAAATTAACAAAAGCATATTATTGTTTGATGACGTTTTTTGTTTTTGATAAGAACTGGCGTTCTCAGTGATTTCTCTTCTTTGATTATTTAAAGAAAAATGAAGGCAAACTCTGCAAGTTGTAAGAAAAGATACGTATTCTTTTGCTTATCGTGGGGAAATTTCTGATATGCTTTCAAAAGAGCTTAACCTACGGAAAGAATGTTGAGTGGAGGTTTGGTAGTTTGTTGGTTTCATTAATTGAAACTTACGGCTAATCAAAAAATTTTCTTTGGTCGTGATTTAAGAATAGGATAAGAAATTATAATTTTTGAGATTTGGTTGTGGTTTAAGAATAAGTAGTTATAATTGCTAAGATTTGAATTGTAGATTTCTTGAATGTCAAATGTTCTTTATGTCACTTTCCTAAGTTGATTATGAGAAAGCTAAATGGTAGGATTTTTTTATTTCATATTTTCAAGCTTTTTCCTGAGATGTTGTGGGTTCAGTTGAATTTTTTTTTTAGCAGTTGGAACATTTCTTCATCCATGGATGACCTTTTTTTTTTTCCCTTTCCATCTTTCCTAAATACTTCTCCAAAAGGAGATGAGTTGAAAATTTTTCATTTTGTATGTTAAATTTTCAATATAATTGTATTGTAGTTATTTTTAGGTTAAATATTTAATTTATGATGTAACGTTTGAATGTTTTCTCAATAAAAGATATCATTTTTTTGTTTAATTCAATTTAAAATTAAACGTTTTCAAATTGATTTAAAATAAAAGTCTGCAACGAAAATGTGATACACGCATTATTAAAGTTCAACATTAACCGTTAAGTACTTTTTTACCAGTAAAAATACTAATTCCTTTTAAAATAAAACCCCACAGCCAAACCATCTCGAAAATAGTTCTTCAAGCATTTCCTCTACTTTTACAGTTGTCTTTGCTTTTGAATCTGTAATGGAATTGACAAGGACAAGAATGGGAAAAAATAAGCCGAAGGAAGATGATTGCAACATTAAGCTTGTGACTGAGCTAAGTAAGGAAAGAGCTTAGTCAAGCTGGAATTGAGCTGAAAGAAGAGGAAACAGAGCAAAAGTGAAGCTGAACGCTGACAAACCAGAAGTTGATTGTGAAGATACAGACAAGAAGCTGGTGCAACCATTTCTGCTGATGTGGCTGATGGTTATTGGTCCATTTGCACAAAATTTGTATTGATAGCTGACTAGTAATCTGTTGAGAGGTGTGTTACGAGCCTTTAAAAAGTTGACTGAGATTTTCAGAAAATAAAAAGAACAGAGAATAGAAGAAAGATTAGAATAGAAGAAGAAGAAGAAGAAACTTCTTAGAGAGAGAGAGTTGAAAATTGTATTTCTTAACAGCATGCTTTACAATACTTGTGCTTTCCCTTTTCAAGTTGGTCTCACAACAATGTCAACCGCAAATTCCCTACTTCCCCACTACACGGCACACTCACTCTCTCTTCCAACAAAATAACAGTTGAGCATAAAGAAAAAGGTCTCAAAGGTCTTGGCAATAAAATTGATAAAATGAAATAAGCCCAATTCAAGAGTTAAAAACAGCAAGCCCATCATAAAGTCAAATCCAATAAAATGGCATGTAAAAGTACTCCCTCGTTGAAAAACGTCCTTGTCCTTAAGGATTAATTGCGAAAACTTGTAAAGGCCAAAATAAGCACCAACACCAAGGATCTCATCCATTAGAGCATAGACTGAAGCATACTTGCTGTCAGCTTGTTTCCCAGAAATTTTTTTCCTAACTTCTGCTACATCCTGTTTCTCATCCTTGGAAGATGGTATATGCTGAACCAGCATATTAGTGAAGCTCAAGGCAAAACCCAAAAAATTCTTGGAACTACGACCTGTAAAAGTAAATCTTCTAATCTGCTTGATAATGTAACTCAAGTCACCGGGAGTCTCTCTAACGCTTAAAGCATCAAGTAGTTGTTTGTGCACACTAATAATTCGACCTGCCACTACCTTTATTTCAATCTTCCACTCATTATACATATAACTGTTCTTGAGAATGGTGTCTGCAATTGACGCACCATGAATAGGTGGATTAGAATACATAGGCCCAATCACAAGCTTCAATTGACTCTCAACCTTGCTTGCGATATCAGACACCTTACAGACAATGTTCAGAGCATCAACAAGCTCCCTATAAAGTCTCATGTTTTTTGCGTAACTCTGAGCTTTAAGGCATCCTCCACCATCTGTAACAGGCATACAAATAGGCTATGCATCTACATCTGAGCTACTGCTTGTGAACCGCTGGTAAGCATTGTCAAAGAAGGGCAATAACCCTTGAGATCTTATCAACTGTTGAATCTATTCCCATTGCTCAAGAGTTGGGTCAACACCAATTGGGTTATGAGCACACACATGAAAAAGTATCATAGCTCCAATTGGTGCTACACCAAGATCTTCTAGCGAGTCTTGGAAATTGACCCCACGAGTTGTTGGATCAAAGCAGGGACAAGTTTTCTCTAATAACCTTGCCATGGTGTAAACTTTCAAAGGGTTTCCCCATGATGGCAGCAGAATATATATAGTTTTTTTGAAGGTAATGCTAAGCTAAAAACTCAACTCTAACCTTCAAGGAACCAGAACCAAACAAGCACTGAGCAATAACCATTATGTTCTCTTGAAGAGCAGGACAATCACCACCAAAATTGAGTTTTGCACTCAATTTATTAAACTTTGTGAAACCCATATTAGGAAGATATTCCTTGCCTCTTGACTGGTCATTAACAAGAAGCTGTTCTATTTTTCGAACTACTACATTGAGAAGTAAAGGTTTTCTTTAAGAGTTCTGTAAACACCAACGCCTAAATTCAACTTCATCAGGCTTGGATCCTTGTTGTAAGAAACAATCAGCCAAGGATGGAATCTTCAGAGCTTGAAAAATGGCTATTAAAGTAGGCATATCACCAAGAATTTGAGAGAAATGCAAGGTATGCAATGGCCCAGACAAAGAAGCAGAATTCATAATTAGGCAAACCACATCTTCACCACTCCGTTCAAAAACCTCTAGCCATATAGGAGCAATTTCATTTTCAGTAAATAGGTATTGGCCAATAATATTTCTCTTTTTGGCTGTCATAGCACGGACCTTAATTTCAGTAACTCTATGGGCAATGAATGCAAACTAGGATTTGCTTTCATCATTCAGCATAGTTTCACTCGCTAAATCAACAGTAGTGTCCAGAAGTGAACAGGAGGTAGACACCTCTCTTGCCTTGGCCTTCTTAAATAATGACATTGCTTGATCAAGTATGTTTTCCTCTACAAGTGTTGATCCATCTGAATATCTTTGGATCTTGTGGAATAAAAAAATCAATTCTCCACCGAATAAGAGAACATCAACCTTGACCAATGAAGATCCGATTACTCCAATCTTAGTTGATACCTTAGAAACACCAACTATAGTAGTAATTGGATTATTAGGAATTGTCACAGATCCAACAAGATAGTCAAGTTCTTTTCGCATAAGGAAACCAGTAACTTGTGCAATAATATCAGCACCTTTACTCCTAAGTCCCATTACCAAAGGCCTAAACCGGAAGGGATCAAGGACAGCAACAACCTTCCGGATCACATTAACAACCGTGAAAAAAGTTCTAACACAATCTCCATTATCTACTAGCCCAATGTTCTTAAACCTATTTTTTTCAACAAAAGGTTGTATGTTCTTCAACGTTAGTGGACTAGCAATTGAATAATTAGCATGCTCCTTCTCCATTTCGGTAGGCAATTTAACACAATTAGACTCATTATACATTTCAGATACTAACCCAGCCTCAGTAATTGATTCAAAAGCAGTGTTATCCATTTCTAAAATACTTTCACCGTCCTATCCCCGATGTTGAAATGGATGGAAACCAATTTGAAAGAGTGTGAAGCTTCGGAATTGACAGGGTTACCACAACAACACAATCATTACAAGGTTTATCATTATTCTCTGTATAGGAAGTAGTAAAAACATCTTCTGAGTCACTTTTGTCTATTGGTGTGGTCATTGTTGGTTTCTCATCAATATGTAAAGGGGTTAGTGATAAGGGCTGTTCAGTTTGAGACTGAACATTAGATTGAATGGCAGAACTAGTGTTCGATATAGAGGGTTCTTTAGGCACATCATAAAACTAAAATTCTAAATGTTTAGCTATTTTCAAAGCATGCGTCAAGGATTTTAGGCAAAAGAATCTTATTGCTTTGGAGAGGTCAGGCTTTAAATTGTTGATGAAGAGATTGACAACATCTTCATCAATTACTTGCAAAAATTCTAGATAACCTTCGAATTCTTCATAATGCTAATCGATCGTTCCGGTTTGCTTCTAGTTCTCCAATCCAAACATAGGGTCAAAGGCCATCTGCAACAACTTCTTAAGATCTGCTTTTAGCTCCACTTGAAACCTTTCAAAGCATTGATCTAGCCTTGAATCCAGTTGCTGAACTTCCTCTTGTGGACGGGTTGTGATTTCATCGGCCATAGTTGCTATGGATGCCAAGAAAAAGGGCTGATACCACCGTTACGAGCCTTTAAAAAGTAAACTGAAATTTTCACTACTTACTAAAGAAAACTATGAGAGTTCTAACAAGTTGAACCCAAAGAGTAGCACAAACTGAACCAACTGGTAAATAAGCAACTCTAATATACCCGGCAATCATATTCAGTATTTGATGTTGGCAGCTTTGGAAGCCCCTGCATGCATGACTTCTGCCCATTAATGTGAATCCAAGCATTTAACTGCTCCAGAGGAACAAAGCATCCACTCTTTCTTCTTGACTGACCACAAATGTAGTGCCAAAAGCCATCTTGTTTGAGGCCGTTGAAACCCTAACAGAGGTGTCATTAGATCACAATATGAGTGCCCCAGTGCTGAGATAACCCAATGAAACCACCTCCACTCAGAAAATGGACAAAGTACCTCTGTTCGAGCACAGGTTGATTCTCCTTTCCTGGGAAAACTCAATTCAGCATCGGTGGGATCATTAGCAGACTCACATGTCAGGTGTGAAGCATGAAGCACACACATCTTCCAGAGAAACAGACATTTTCATTATCAACCGCTTCAACCTCACTTTGCAATAGAGCCTGAAAGCAATATAACAGACAAAATGATTAGGAAAGCCAAACACCCCAGCAAAAATCAGCAAAACCATATTTGTGATTAGGAATCTTCCCTTGTTTAATTGAAAAACAAATAGAAGTAATGAAAGGTTTAGAAAAAGCCTTATGAGATGTTTTATTACTTATAAGCATGCCAAAATACAACATTCAAAAATTTTAAAAATGTAAGGTTGCGAGAAGCATACAGCGACATTTAGGAGATAAGGCTCCTCAGCATTCATGTTATTATAAAAATGGAAGCAGCAAAGAAATTGATAGCATGGAGTTTTACAATTTTAAGCATGATAAAGAACTAGGTGTTGAAGAAATCGAATAATATAAACAACTTGAATTATACTGCAATTAGCCAGAATAAGCCGAAGTATTGCTTCATGAAGTACTAAGCAGACTCATAACTCAATTGACAATGAAAGTCTGGCTCACAGCATACAATGTAGAAGGGGAAATTTTTTAATGCTTCAAAAACTGCAGAATTAATACCTAAGATAAAAACTGATTATGCATATAATACAGCAGTAATGCAATTAAATTCAGGTTCGAGTAGAGACCTTTTGGTGAGCACACCAAGGGTGAAACTGAACTGAAAAATCCACAACCATGCACCGTATACATGAGCCACCCGGTCAATTGCAAATAAAGCAAACCTGGGAAAAATAAACTTGATGGTCGCATCAAGGAGAGGTTTATCCAAAAATACAATCAACCTCCTCAGAGCTAAATCACCATCAGATGATAAAGTAGGCAAGAACATCCTTTGTTTTTTTTGGCCGCTTGAATCTTAAGACAGATTTTCAACTATAGAACCAAACAAGCAAAGGCAGAAAAGATATTGTGCTTTTAAATCTGCAAATGAGTTGTTCATGAGGACAAGAAGGCTAAGTTGTTTAGGCTTTCTCCTTTTTGGATCATATGAGAACTACAGTTAGATGACATCATTATCAAGTGTCAACTATGAAGTCTTCCAGCAGGCAAACATCAAATTAACTTGACATTTTTTATTACAATAAATCAAATAAATTATCATTTCTTTTGCAGATTATGTGCAAATTTTAGAGATTTACTTCTTGCTGATTCCAAAATGCAAACACAAATTCATAGATTTCAGACTATGTCTATCCAACTTTGTTTAAGCATCACTCCAAAACTTGGTATAAAATGTAAGTTTAAAACATTAAGTCATAGATAATAAGTAATTGCATAAATTCTGAGCATGTTGAAAGGCAGTACATAAAGCAAAATGAAAAATCATATGGTAGCATACATCTTTAAGGAGACAAAAAGAAATTTCATATTAAATGTAGAAAGCTTGATACTACAAAATAGAGATGCTAGCCCAACATGTCGTCGGGTTCCGACCCAACCCAACCTCTTAAGGTCTCTTTTTTCTTTTTTGAAAATTGTATTTTGAGTCGGGTAATAGTAAAAAAAAAAAATTTTAAGTCGGATTTTAGACAAATTTGATCCGATTAGATATATATATATAAAAATTATTTTTTAATTTTATATTTATATATTTATATATTTATTTAATTTTATATTTATATTTAAAAAAATAATATTTGATATTTATATTTTAAGTCAGGTCAGGTCGGGTACATTTTATACAATATTGAGTCGGATCGAATTTGGATATGAAAAAAAATAAAAAAAAAATCATCGGGTCGATTTCAGATATTATGAGTATAAAATCGGTTCGAATTTGGGACGAATAAAAACCTATTCTACCTCGACCCATTGCTATCACTACTATAAACACAGCCGAATTATACATATAGCATTAACATATCATAGCATCCTACCAAATCTGTATGATAAGATACAATTAAGTTTGGGCACAACATGTGAACCCATAAATATCACATCAGTGAGAAAGTAACAAACTGTGAATCTACAAATGAATTGTTCACAAGATAAAAACAGACAAATAATATGCAAAAGGTGACGAAAATCAAATCTATTTAAAGTTCTTGTTTTAGCATTAGTAGTACAGACCATCTAGAAAACATGACAACTTCCAGGGGACATGTATGAACAAAGATACAGATCAACTTTGCAAGTGCAAGCACCGTTCAGGGTATTATATATTTGCTTCAAGTAACAATAACTTACCACATTTTCTCTTGCATGTGAAACACCAGATACATCAAAAGTACTCATGGTGTCAACATTTAGGCAACGTGTACCAGGAGTCCAGAGGCCACAGACCTTATGTACCCACTGTTTGACAGTAGAATCAAGTACTCCAGCAGTTACGCTATTAGACACACATTGAATAATGCTCAAATCATTCTGCACATCCATTTTCCATACAGCAGTTCTTGACAGCCCAAGATCTTTATATTGCAAGTTACAAAAAGCATTACCAACAACCAGACTCTGATCATCTAGTATAGTTTCAGAATAACTTGTGCTTCAAGACCTAGACTCTGCTTCAATGTTCCAAGCTTTCAAATGGCCTTTTACAAATGCACGACTTCCTAATGCTCGAGTCATGGCACCACCACCATATCTACAGAGAACACACACCTAAGATGATGATAAAAAGGAGCGACTGCAAAATTAGAATCAGAAGACATTATGGAATAAAAAGAAAGTCAGACAATTATGCACGTTAAAAGATACAAGAAAGATGCATTAAAATTGATATAAGAAAGATCAGCAACTATTCAAGAGTTGAAACCTACATGGAAAATCCTCAAATGTTAAAAAGTCATAATTATAACTTACAATATCTTTAGAACTTGTTTTGCATGGTCTGCAATACCAGTGGCCCTTCGGTACTTTCAGAATGCCATAGCAAGCTTGATGCACCTGTGCATCATGAAACCAGAATTAGAGAATGATAATTTAACAAATTAGGCACAAACTTGAAATGAGTACATACTCTGATCGAACAACGACTACACTCCAATAAGCAATTAAATTCATCTTTGATTGAGCTTCCACAAACACAGCAGAATACATTTAAATCGACACTGGATGAGCACCTAAGCTTCTTGATAGATCTGTAAGGTAATTTATAATTCCATTGCAGTTAGCCATAATCAAAACTCTTGTCATTTTGAAGCTGTACAAGTATCTACCAAAAATTTGAGAAATTCTCCAAAGAAAATGTCAATCGATTCACTAGCTTACTTTTCAGCATTAATGTTGAATGATCTTTGTCCATGACATTCAACATCACTATATTTCTTTAAACCTTTCCTAACTTTCATCATAGGCATGCACTTTGAGATCTCCATAAGGGCATAACTGTCAGAACCACACTCTTTTCCTGACAATTAAGGTGGGGAAACATAAACTTCAACCAAATCAAACATCACAAATACAAATGTTTGCCATGCACATGTTGATGAGCCAGACTCATGGTGTCATTTTACTTGCAGCACATCCAAAATTATTTGCTTAAATGCTAAACAGAGAGATTTATAATGCTTTTTTTCAACAAATTGTTTAAAAAGACTTAACACTGGCAGCAAATTTTATTAAGCGCACTAAATGTAACATTGGGCATATCATGGTCCATAGACACCCACTTTACTACCGAAGGGAACACATCGTCACTCCATCTCAAACTCCTAGACATGCAAACTTGGCCTGTACAGCTAGAATGTCAAATTTTGAGGGGTTCCCATGATTGTCAACGATTAGCAATGATAGGAAACACCAACTATTGCGATGTCCAAATACAAAAAGGAGAGAAAAGAAAAGATTACTCAAATTTCTTTGAAAAGATGGTAGAAATGGAGATGATAACCACAGTGAAAGAGCAAAGAGACAACGTAAGGAAAAGGAAGAGAGGATAGGATGGATCCAGGTATTTGATACTTCATCAAAACCATACAAATAAGCTTGTAGGAGCTTGCATCCAAGTTCAAAAATACAAATAAGAGTAGGAAATGCAATTGTAAGCCAATACAATAGGTTGAACAACTGTAAATATACAAACTATGCTATGAGCATACAGCCAAAAATAAATGTATTAGTTCTAGCTGAAAGCTTTTGCTTTCCTTGCAATACCATGCATTAAAAAGGTAAAACTATTGAAGTTCATATTCTTGAGACAAATTTGAATCAATCCTTAACACCACCCACAGTATCCTTCCCTTCCCATCAAAATATAAGGAAAAATTTATATTGTTAGGATGCAACTACTATGAAATCCTTATTGAAATTTACTTTTTCCCGTTAGCTCATACAGGCTGCGTTTGCGAATTTTCTTACATCTTGTGTTCAACTGACTATAAGTAATAGCATCTGGAACATAATAATTTTTCTCGCTTCTATCATTCATCCCTTTCTCCAAGACAAAGGACTTATTATCTAATTGTTTAATTCCACCCAGACATGTCTTCTTGCCTTCTTCAACAAGACAGCCACCTACTTCATGAAAGAATGAAACATGATGACCACCATTTTCTTCCTCTTTCTTCAAACAAGAAGATAAATCAAAGTGTGCAATGCTCCTAGCTGTTCTTTTCTTCTTCAACTTCCTCAAAGTACTTTTGGGTTAACAGCTCCTTCGAAGGGTAAATTGTTCCATGTTTTTAAGAATCCTGCTAAGAGGAACAATTTTTGCAGGCCTCAATTCATCCATGGCTAACTTTCCACTGCAGATTTCACCATATTCTCCACGGCCTAGCTTTCTTACAGTCACCTCAAGACTAGAAAATGCCTTTATGCAGTGTATAGAATTGCTATTAGAAGTTTTCTCAACAGTTGTAAGAGGCTTTGGTACCCCTAAATTCTCAAAGGAATCATAAGCCCAAGCCTTCTTTAACTTTTTTCTACCTGAAACTTCAAGGATTTTACCAAACCTGCCATCACCTTTCAATTGATGATCCTCACCATCCTGATCATTACACACACCATACAAATCTCTTTTCTGAGAAACTATTTTAGATGAAGCCAGTTCTCCTGGTTGAGTCAAATGAGTAGGCCCATGTGGTTCTAAGCCTGAGAGAGTGAGGGCATCCCGATCGTTTGAAGAATGAGAGGGCAACCGAGGACTGCCATTATCTATGTGACAGTGTCGAAAAGAAACTTTAGGAGGAAAGGGTTCATCCAGCACCCTAAATTTAACTGCTCTCTTTCTCTTCCCATCTTTCGAGCCTCTCTTAAACTTTTTCAAATGATTGGTCCTCCCACAACTATTAAGGCTCATATAAATTTGATTTTGACCTTTTCTCCACGTCAAGGAATCTATGAATTTAAGCTCATCAAGTAGACTAAAAGATGACTACCCCTTCAAAATTTTGAAGGATCCTTTATTTCTTATCTTATTCCTGCAAGAAACACCATGAAACTCAGCGCTTCTCTCACTATCAAGAGCATCATTTGATGAACAACATTTATCAACCCCAAATCCCTCGTCAACTACAAGGCCATTTATATATCCATTGTCCCCAGCATCGATGGTAGAAGAATCCATATTGTTAATGTGGGAAAACACTTAGTTACAACTTATTGTAATCTTGTAATCTATATATTTATATTTATATCCCTATAATTAAGTATTTGTATCTCTAAAATTAAAGACAAAAAATTAAGATAGATAATCCTTCAATTATAGGATCAGTTTTAGAAAGATTTAGTTTTCTAGTTTACCCTCTAGTCAGTTGTATATAAACCTAAGAGGCTTATATAATTCTTAAAAGTAGTTTTTCCATATACATTCAGTTTTACTCTTAGTTTTTCACACAGTTTTATTTTTTTAATTTTTCACATGCTATAAGAGCTTTAGGGTTTTCTTGAGAAGCAAAATTTTTAGCCTTCATTGCCGAACCCTGTTAAGGCTTTCATAGTCATTTTGCTTTTCCCTTTTCTAGCCTTCATTGCTAAGACTCATTTCTAGTTATATCTTAATTGTTAAAACTTGTTTCAGTTCAAAAAAAGATAACAAAATCTGTTATCGCTACTATCCAATTTGAGAAAATGCCAACTGGTGAAACAATTAGAATACTACAGATGTCTTGGAAACAAGAACACTTGGACAAAAAAGAAATTGAAAAACTTAGAAGCCTATTGAAAACTTTTGAAAAGCCTATTAGGATATGTTCCTTGGGTAAAGTCTATAATTCACATAAAGTTTTTAATTCTCAAGGATTACATGCCTCTGTTAAACCTATTATGAGTTCTTGGATCATTGACTCTGGAGCTACAGACCACATAATACATTACTCACAAAAGTTTAGTACATATACTCTGTGTCTTAGTAATAAAAAAATTATTGTTGTAGATAGTTTATTTACTACAATGGCAGGATTAGGAAATACTCAAATTAATCCATCTTTTGTTCTTAAGAATGATCTTTATGTTGCTCGATTGTCTACTAATCTAATATATATATAAAAACTTACTAGAGACATGAACTATAAAATGACTTTTCATCCCTTCCATTGTGAATTTCAGGACCAAAATTCGGGGAAGAGTATTGAACTTGCTAAGGAAAATGATGGATTATACTATCTTGAGAACATCAAACAATACAAGTAATATTAAGAATTATTTACCTTTGTCATTTCTTTCTGAAAAATCTCCTAATAAAGATAAAATCTAGCTTTATCATTTTCGTCTTTGATATCCTTCTTTTGTAATTTTGTAAAACATGTTTCCTTCTTTGTTCAAAGGATTGAATGTTGAAAATTTTCATTGTGATGTTTGTGAATTTGCAAAGCATAGACGTGTGTCTTTTTCAATTAGTAACAAAAGAAGTTTTACTCTTTTTTACTTGATTCATAGTGGCATATGGTGTCTTTCTACAATTCCTAATATTTTTGGTATAAGGTGGTTTATTTTTCTCATAGATGATTGTACCAAGGTTTCTTGGATATTTTTACTTAAATCCAAATCATATATGAATAAGGTATTTTTAAGCTTCCAAAACATGATCCAAAATCAATTTGGAGTGAAAATCAAGAGATTTAAATTTGATAATGCATGAGACTATTTCAACAAAAATCTATTTACCTATTTTTAAAAAGAGGGTATTATCCATGAGTCATCTTGTATTAATGGAGTGATAGAGAGAAAAAATAGCCATTTACTAACCACAACTCGAGCCTTACTTTTTCAAGAAAACATACTCAAATCCTACTGGAAAGAAGGTATTCTCACTGTCACACACATAAATAGATTACCTTCAAGGGTTTTGAGATTTAAAACTCTTATGAAGCTACTTTTACAATTATATCCCAACTTTAATACCATAAATAATCTCACATCTAGGATAGTTGGTTGTATGTTATTTATTCATATTCACAGTCATAATAGGGATAAGTTAGATCCTAGAGCAGTTAAATGTATTTTTGTAGGATATTCATCAACTCGAAAAGAGTATAAGTGCTATCATGCTCCTACCAAAAAATTCTCTGTGTCTGCAGATGTCACTTTTGAAAAAAGTAAATAATTTTTTGCTTAACCTTATCTTCAAAGGGAGACTTCATTCATGGAAGATAAAGATAAAGACTTTTTTTTGCTTGACTTGTCCTCCTCCTCAACCATTTCACACATTAATTTTTTTGAGTCTAAACCTATTTTCTCCACATATTCACCCATTAATTCTTCTGAGTTTAAACCTGTTTCTAATAAAGTCCAAGTCAAATACTAAATTTGAGTCTAAACCCATTCCAAACATAGAAGTTGTAACAAAGGATAATATTGTTCTTAATTCTATAAAGGGATTACAAGTGTATTCAATAAGTAAAGTTTCAGTTCATGAACCAATGCAAATCCAAAAACTTGATCCTAACTTTGGAAATGAGGTAACTATAGTCTCTGACTCTGTTTCTCAAAATAACCATGAATCTCCTAAAACTAAAACTAGTGATAATGATATGCCTATTATCATTAGGAAAAGAACCAGAGAATGTACTAAGCATCCACTATACCAAATCTTTTATTTTATGTCATTTGAAAAATTCTCACCATCCCACAAAATTTTTCTTATGAGCCTAAATACTATTTCTACTCCAACTCTATTATCCAAGGCATTATCCAATGAGAAATGAAAGCAAGCCATGAAATATAAATGGAGGCCTTACAGAAAAATACGACATGGGAGCTGGTAAAGTTGTCTAAAGTAAAAAAATCTAGTTTGATGTAAATGGGTTTTCACTGTAAAATACAAGGCATATGATATTGTTAAAAGGTATAATGCCAACTTGGTGGCTAAGTGCTATTCTCAAACTTATGGAGTGGATTATCAAGAAACTTTTACACCAGTTGCCAAGATTAATACGGTTGGGATTTTGTTATCCTTAGCTATAAATTTTAACTGGGAGCTTTAACAATTTGATGTAAAGAATGCTTGTCTACATAGTGATTTGGAAGAAAAAATATATATGAAAGTTCCATCAGGATTTAAAGGTCATCTAGGAGCAAACAAAGTATGCAAGCAAAAAAAGGCTTTATATGGTCTTAAACAGTTCCCTAAGGCTAGTTTGGGAGATTTGTCAAAGTGATGCTAGCAATGGGATATAAGTGGAGTCAAAGAGATCATACACTATTTATCAAGCATTCGGATTCAGGGAGAGTCATAGTTCTATTAGTGTATGTTGATGATATAATTGTAACCAAAGATGATAAAAAAAATTTTTCTAAAATAGTGTTTGGTTAAAGAATTTGAAATAAAAAAGCTAGGAAGGTAAAAGTACTTCCTATATATTGAAGTAGCTCACTCACGATATAATATTTTCATCTCACAATAGAAATATGTCATGGATCTTTTGAAAGAAACTGGGAAGCTTACATGTAAACCTACAAATACCCTTATAGATCCTAATCATAAACTTTGAGAAACTAATGAAGATGTTGTTGTAGATAGACAGATATACCAGAGATTTATTGGAAGACTCGTATATCTCTTACATACTAAACTTGATATAGCATATGTTGTGAATGTGATAAGTCAATTTATGCATAGTCTTAAAGAAGTGCACCTACAGGCTGTCTGTCATGTATTACACTATTTGAAAGCCAATCTTGGGAAAGGTATCTTATTCAAAAGAAATTTAGGGTTAATTCTAGAAGCATATATAAATGCAAATTATGCAGGTTCGGTAACTAATAGAAGATCTACCTCAGGCTACTACATTTTTCTAGGTGGTAATCTTGTGACTTGAAAGAGTAAAAAACAAAATGTGTTGCTAGATCAAATGCTAAAGCAAAGTTTAGAGCAATGGCTCAAGGAATTTATGAATTATTGTGGTTAAAGATTATCCTAGAAGACTTGAAGATCAAGTGGAATGAACCAATGAGACTTTACTATGATAACAAATCTGCAATAAGCATTGCACACAATCCTATGTAACATGACAAAACAAAACAAATTGAAGTAGACCGGCACTTTATAAAGGAGAAACTAGACAGTGGGTTGATTTTTATACCGTATATATCAACTAAGGGTCAACTTGCAGATATGTTGATTAAAGATCACAATAGTACAACATTTCAGGAAATTATATTCATCAACTTGAGGGAAGTTGTGTGGGAAAACACTTAGTTACAACTGGTTGTAATCTTATAATCTGTATATATATATATATATATATATATTTGTATCCCTAAAACTAAGTATTTATATCACTGAAATTAAGGATAAAAAATTAAGATAGACAATCTCTCAATTATAGGATCAATTTTAGAAAGATTTAGTTTCTTAATTTACCCTCTAGTTAGTTGTATATAAATCTATGATGCTTATATAATTCTTAAGAATAGTTTTTCAATTTACATTCAATTTTACTCTTAGTTTTTTGCATAATTTTATTTTTTAGTTTTTCCACAGTTAACCTCAATTGATGCCTAGGTGACAGCAGGGGCAGAACATGGAAGAAATATTCGATATGTCCTGCCCTTTGAACAAGTCAGCTTTGTTTACAGCAGATCCAATACCATGCATACCAGTACCATGTCCAAGCTGACCTTCAGCACATCCACCTGCATCTAACACCTCAGCTGATGAATTGATAGGTGTCATTTTGCTTGCATGGAACATCTCTCCACTTAGAGGTATTACAAGCAATTCTCATAGAAATTGCCCATTCATTTTTTCTCCTTGATCCAATAATATAGTTCTTTCCTTCAGAATAACATGATCTCTAACAAACTCAGAGGCAACTAGCATAGTTGCTTCACAACAGAAACCCACTTGTTCCTTGGAGACAACATGAGAACTTCAAATTCTACACTCAGAATATCCTTCTAAGTACTTTGCATGGGCTGAGCAGATGCAGTCACCCTAAAAATATGTAGAAGGTAGTCTCTGACAACATTTTGCATGCCCACTTGATTGCATGATGCTCTCATCTCTGATAAGCCTAAAACATTAAATAAGAAAATTAAAGCTAGGGAGGATAATATCCAACACCAACAACACTTAACCAGCCAACATGTACTAAATATAATAAAAGGTATAAACATTAGATGTGTGTCTGCGTAGCTAGTGAGCAGATACTATAGTTAATAAGGGAAAGAAGAGGAACAAAAGAGTAGGAGAAAGGAAAGGGAAAATGACATCTCATTAGTCATTAAATTTTGAAAGCTTCGAGTTACGACAAATTTGACATAGCATTTTAAATACAGACCTCGAGGCAGACTAATTAGGAAAAAGCTTACTGGAAGGTTGACATGGCATGTCAATTTCTCTAGAATGAAGTGAAAGCCCTTGAGTCAATGTTGAGAAATTGCAGCGATTGTTCAATCCTAGATGATGAAAAGAAAATGTAATAAAAAATTCATAGACTAGAGGAAAAGCAGGATATATAAATATGCAAATCACAAGCATAATCTTCACATCCTCTCTTGACTATCACGGGGATCGATTTTTCAGCAGCAGGAGATGGCACTGATGCTGAAACACCTTCAAAAACATCTTGCCTGCTAGGGACGAATAGATCCATGCCTTTTTTCTATAGATTTTGATGATTCAAGAAGAGAATGATGTAAATTAGGATTAGGAGTTCGATCCGATCTCCCTAGCTCATGGCTCATTCCACCTGAAGAAATTGCTTGTTACTTTGACAACTCTAATATCTGCCTTAGTGCAAGTAGTCTCATACCATCATCAAGCAAATAAGGGCCCTCTTGTTGAGAGATGGTGGAAGTTGAACCTGATATAAAGGTCGAAGTAGCTAATGGAAAACCTGTTGAAACAGCGAAGGATTGTGAAATACTTAGCAAGCCCAAATATGAACTCATCATTGCAAGAAAATCTTGATCGGTATGTACACTATTTCCAACAAAAGAAGAGTTACCAGAAAGGTTGAGACAGCTTCTCTCATCAAATCTACCTGACGGAATATTAGATGACTGACATGAATTCATGCCATGCACTGCTGAAAAACCAGGCACAACTCCAGGGACAATTCTAGGATTTTCCTGCTTATGGATTCTCAATGCTGGATCTGTTGCAACAGAAAAGCCCCCAAAAAGACATCCCAATCCTGCACCTTTACCTTTTTCCGTTAATCTGCAGAAACACAACCGAGGCATATTCAACTGTCTTCCTAAATTATTTCCAATTTTAAAGGGAGCATTTAGTGGGCCACACTTGGTAATTTTAGATCCACAATGGAATGTCTTTGGCATGCTAAATTCACCGACCATACCTCTAGAGCATACACTCACTTCCAGTGGTAGCTCTGGAAGTAGGGAAACTACTAAACTCTTGGTGGCATCACCTCTGCTTTCTAGTTTGGTAGCATCCGCAAGACTCCTGACAGCAAATACATGGTTGCCAAGGTTCAATTGGCTTTGTTGTCTTCATGGAGTGGGGTTAGAAGAGTCTGCACCATGATCGCAATATTGCCTAGATTCCTCCTCCCCACAAAAGGTAGTTGCGTTATTCCAGGACTAATCATAACGTGATCAATTAGCCAAAAAAAAAAAAAAGAAACTGAACATATAAATATAAAATAATCGAAATATAAGCTACAAAAAAATGAGCTAGCAGAGAAAACCTTTTATCTACCCACCACAATCAACCATCTGCACAGGATAGCATGACTTGAGAGGATCAACAACTGTGTTAAAATGTTGGGTGTAAGAACTGGTAGATCAGAGTTTCCTGTAGGCTGACTCGGTTGATATGGTTGCCCAAGCTTTAACTCCACATTTGAGGAAGCAGCATCTCTGTCAGAAATTACACCATCATTTGTGATTTTAGCAGCACTTGCATCATAATTTTGACCAAGGGTTCTTAGATTTTGCAAACTAGAGTCAATGATTCAAATAGCGGTTTAAAAGCAGAATAACGGCCGTAAAATAACGGTAGTGCCACCCTCGCCACCGTTATTAGACAAAACATGATTGAAAATTTCATTCACGACAAAAACGGAGTGTAATAGCCGCAAATAATGGCATAACAGAGAATAACGGCAATAACGGTCCGTTATTGCCGTTATTCCATTCTCCTACTCACGGATTTAATAATTCGAGAAAAAAACAAAATTTCAAGTTTTCAACTCTGCATAATAAAGCAATAAACCTGCAAAAGTAAAAGTAAAAGCAAAAGTAAAAAATAAAACTCAGACTCTCAAATCTGTAGCATCAAAATTAATCTAAAAATGAGATAGAAAACAAACGAATATTTCAAGTTTTAACCATTCAATTGGCACTTCGGCACTTAAATTCAAATTAGCTTCAAGTTTTCAATCAACATTTAAGATCAAATAAAGTAAGATAAGAAAGTTAAATTATCTTTTTTTTTTGTAAAATTTTTGTAAAATGATGTATGTTCTGTTGTGAGAGTTGGAGAGAGACAAATGAAGTATTCCGTAGGTATTGGATAAGTGATAATGATGAAAGGATGCGAAAGAAAATGAGAGATAAAAAAAAAAAAAAAAGAGAGAGCGAGAAGAAGAAAATTCTGGAAGTGAAGCTTTGGACGCGCGAAAAAAATTAACAGAAGAAAATTATGGAAAACTACATTTCTATATTTCTAGATGGTTACAATTAAACAAATTGAAGGAGATTGGGGAAGGCAAGTGGGGAAGGATTGGGTGGAGTGGGGAGGGATTGGGTGTGGTGGGGTGTTGAGGGGTAGGGGTTAAATTTTTTATTTAATTTTGTAATTAAATTTTAAATTTTTTTAAAAATAAAATTTAATTAGAGGTTTTAAAAATTTATAATTAAAAAAATAAGAGATTAATAATTTAATATAATATATATAGAGATTTTACATGAAAAATTTTGATAAATTTTTTTGTATAAGTTAGATGAAAAATAATTAAAATTAAATATTATATTTTGATTGTGTTATATATTAATTTATAATTTTGTATCTGAATTTTTTTTTTGTTTTGATATTTATATTATTGTCAATTCTTTTAATATTAGATTAATTTTTGTTGTTTTTGTGTAATTATTGAAGATTGTATTTATTATATAATTATTGAAAGTTATTTGTGATAAAAAAATTTATATCAATTAGTGTATCAAAAAGATTAAGTTATTTAATAAATTTAGCATTTTATGATCTATTACTCTTACTAAGATTAAAAACTAAAAAATAGAAAATATAGGTTTGAAAATTTTATTAAAATATAAGTTTGAAAATTTTTAATTTTTAAAATTATTTTAGATAAAATCTAATTAGAGGGATTGAAGATTTATAATTAAAAAAAAATTAAGGGATTAATAATTTAATATAATATATATATTTTAGATGAAAATTTTTGATAAATTTTTTTGTATAATTAGACAAAAATTAATTAAAATTAAATATTATATTTTGATTGTGTTATATATTAATTTATAATTTTGTATATGAAATTTAATAAATTTTTTTGTTGTTTTGATATTTATATTGTTGTCAATTCATTTTATATTAGATTAATTCTTGTTATTTTTGTGTAATTATTGAAGATTATATTTATTATATAATTATTGAAAGTTATTTATGATAAAAAAATTTATATATATTAGTGTATCAAAAAGATTAAGTTATTTAATAATATTCTTAAGATTAAAAACTAAAAATTAAAAAATTTAGTGTAAAATCAATTTTTAATGATGTAATAAGTAATATTAATATTTCTAAATATAAGTTTATTTTGTTTTTATTTAAAATAGCAAGTATCCCACCATGTGAGGAGTTTTCGAGTAAAAGAGTAGAGAGCGCGTCAAGTGATGATATAGGTTAACATTTTAAAACACCTGTACCAAATACAAAAGGAAATGTTTCATGTAAACTTTGTGTTAAAATTGTAAAAAAAGGAATAACACGTTTCAAAGAACATATTGCTCATAAAACTGGCAATGTTGCACCATGCCCCAACATTATTGGTATGTTATGTTTTTATAATTTCTTTAAAAATATTATTGTTAATTTCTTAATAAAAATTATAAAATTACATAAGAATGTGTAACTAATTTTCTTTTTTTTTTTAACTATATTATTAATAGGTATAGTATAGTAAGAGAAAGTATAATGAAACTCCTTCAAGATAGCAAATCAAAAAAAGTTGACAACAAAATGAGAAAAAATGAATTTTTATCACAATTAAGAGGGAAAGATGATTACGAAGGATTTATTGATGAAGACATTGCTACTAGACAAGCTCTGCGAGATAGTATCCAATCACAACATGAGTGGCACATAAAATAAGAATTCAAACAAAGAACTAGTGGTTGGAGTAACACATATGAAGAGGGACAAAGCTTTCATGGCTCAGTTGCTGAATATTTTGAAGAAAAAACAAAGAAATCAACTCCAAATGAGTCTGAATTTTCATTAATGAGAGCTATACCTGAATTGGTTAGAAGTAAGAGTTCAAAGCAACCAAAAGTAAGTGATTCATTTTTAAAGACATTAAGAAGAAAGACGGGTGAATCAGTATCAAAATTTTTGATATATGATCGACTTCCTGTTCAGTTAGCAAATTCTCCATGGTTGCATAATTTGATTTCAATGGCAGCAGAAGTTGGCCAACATGTAAAACTTTTAACACCTTATGAGGTCTAGATGTGTATTTAGAGTCTGAGATTAACAAGTTCATGAATGGGTTAATGGATTAAAAGCTCATTAGAATGAATTGGGTATCACTTTGATGTGTGATGGTTGGACCAATAGTTTGAATCAAATACATATCATTAATTTTCTTGTTTACTGTAGTAAGGGACCATTTTTTGAAAATTTGTAGATGTCTCAAGTGTTCGTAGTAGAGATGTAAACTTTTACTACAGATTGTTAGATGAAATTGTGAAAGAAATTGAAAAAAAATACATTGTTCAAATAGTTATTGATAACGAGGCAGCACTTAAGGCTGTAGGAAAAAGACTAATGGATAAGAGAAAGCATTTGTATTGGACAGCATGTTCAGCTCATTGTTTGGATTTGTGCCTTAAAGATATTGGGAAGAAAAAATGTGGCAAAGGTTTTGGATGATGCAAAGAAAGTGACTTATTTTTTATACAGTCACATTTGGATTGTTAATTTGATGAAAAAATATACACAAGGGAAGTAAATACTTCATCTTGCTCTTACCTGATTTGCCACTCATTTCATACTGTTATAAGAAATAATGAGGCAAAAACAAGGTTTGAAAGAGATGTTCAATTCAAAGGTTAGTACTTAATAATTAGTACAACTATTTAAATTTAGCATCTTTTTATGATATCATTGTTTAAAATATTAATTTAAAATATATTACTCTAAAAATTTATTGATGAATATATATATGAATTTAAAGATTCAAAATAGGGACAACAAAAATCAGGACTTGTTTATGAAGCCAAAAAAATCATTTTGGAAAAAGATGTTTGAAAAAAAACAGGTGATATAATAAAAGTTTATAAGCTTTTAGTGAAAGTGTTGCGTATTGTGGATGGTGATGAAAAACCAACAATGGGCTTTATTTATGAGGCTGTGGATAGAGCTAAACAAGCAATTCAGCAAAATTATCGTTATTTTGCTGAATATAAAAAGATTATTGATAATAGATGGAGTTTCATGCACTTTGACTTGCATTCAGCTGGTAAATAAACCAAGAATATATATATATATGGTATTTAAAAAATATGTTTATTTTTTATACTTAAATTGCTTATATATTTATTTTTATTACTTTAATATAATATTGTTATAAATTATATTTAGGTTACTATCTAAATCCAAAATTTTAATTTAGAGTGAAACATTCTGCAAATGTATTTAAAGAAACATTAGAAGGCATAAAAACAGCTATTAAAATATTAGAACCTTTGATAAATACTCAAATCAAGATAATTAATCAGGTTAGTATTTAATACTATTTTATAACTTTAACATTTATTTTATGTATTACAAATTGAATTATTTTTTATTTATTCATTTATTATTGTATTTTCAATCAATGTAATTATTATTATTTCGAGACAAGCATGAAACATTTGGTACTTCACAGGTACGAAGAGCTTGGAAGCAAATGAATTTAGGTAAATAGTAAATTAAATAATTATAATTTATTTATATTATTTAATTATATAGTATATTCAAATTTAATTTAAATAATTTTATACAGCTAAGCAGTGAATGATATATGGTGCTTGTGTTTCTGAATTACAAAAACTAGCAATCAAAGTGCATAATCAAACAACATCTGCATCAAATTGTGAACGTAATTGGAGCACATTTAGCTATATTCACACCAAAGCAAGAAACATATTAAAGTTTGTAAGACTTCAAAAACTTGTATATGCCTATTATAACATGAGGCTGAGGATGAGACATCAAAAAAAAATAAGCATTGATGAGATAAATAATAGTTTTAATCCTATTAGCCTTGACCATATTTTTTAAGATGATGATCCATTAACATAATAGCTGCAAGAGAAAGAAAATCTTCTGTTAGATGATCAAAACTCTGATTGATTACCCACAGATAATTCTGATAATGAAATGAATGTGAAACAATCATGCCAATCTCAAGAAAGGAATGTGTCTCATTCAAGCTCAAGTCTAACACCAAGTCAGAGTGATGATGGTGGTGGTTTAAATCCAAATGATGGTAATGGTGATGATGATGGTGATGTGATGAATTTTAATGATAATATGAATGTAAATCGATCTTACAGCCTACTTGGAGAAGAATTTGGGCTTGCTGCTACTGGAGGACTTTTCATTAATATGACAGAATACGAAGTAAATCCATTTGCTAAATCTAGTGAAGGTCAAAGTGCACGTACAGCTCGATCAAAAGAAAAAGCCAAGAAACACCACTATGATATTTCTAGAGGTTCATCATCTTCAAGTAAGAGATTAAATTCTAGTAACTTTGAGTATAATGAATCATCTGCTAGTACTCAAGGATATTATTATCCACCGGAACAACTTAATTTTCAACCTCCTCATGGTTATCCACCTCCATATGATTATTATCCATCTCAAATGTATCATTTACCATAAATGTATCTGCCACCACAAATGTTTCATCCTCAAACATATCTCAACTTCAAATGTTTCAAAAACAAATGCCTTAGAGATGAAAATA
The DNA here is from genome assembly GCF_047325235.1 of Durio zibethinus. Classification (NCBI taxonomy): domain Eukaryota; kingdom Viridiplantae; phylum Streptophyta; class Magnoliopsida; order Malvales; family Malvaceae; genus Durio; species Durio zibethinus. Next base: position 17,500,427 of record NC_143174.1, read on the forward strand.
AAATCAACTTGACTCTCAAAATGAAGATAAAAAATTTGATCCTCATTATCATTCTATCATGTGATAAAATTTGAAATATATATCAATAATTGTAGTTGATGAAATTTAAAATTATTATATTTTTAAGTTTGTAATTTTATTAAATATAGATACTTGATATTTCACATATTATGTTTTGTTAACATTTAATTTGTCTAGAATTAATATTGAATATAAACTTGACCAAAAAAAATTTTGTGGATAAACCAAATATGAATGCTTTTTATAATCTAAATAAAATTGTGAATAATTTTTTTAAAAAATAAAAAACATAATGTCATAAACTATTTTTAAAATCATTGAATAAGAATTTTTATAATTATAATTATTACATTTTATAATAAATTGTGCAAAAAAAAAAATTTACGAGCGTGATGACCGCAATGATCTCCGTTATATCTGAAACCGTAATAAACGCGACGCGACTGAAAACGTGATCGCGACCACTATTTAAATCCCTACTATAGTGGATAAGAGATGAGTTTCAGTCTTCAATATACAATCAATCCAAGCAGACATGGACTGACACCCATTATCTGAATCCCTACCAACAAATTTTGACATTATTGAACTCTTAGAAACAGCACACTCCATTCTCTGGCCATCAGCCACTTCATGCAAATGCCTTTGGGAAGCACCAATCAAATGCTTGAGAAGAAAGTTACTACTACCCTCATTTTCTCGCTCTTGTTTGTTACGTAGGAGACCAACAGAAGAATTCTGGCCTCTGTGAGGATTACTTGGAAACATGGTATCGTCCATGCACCTTGACAAACCTCAAGATGAACCAATTGGGTTAACCAAGCAAGAAGTATTAGATATTTTGGGCACGGTTGCAATAGATTTCACCAAACCAGTAGCTGGCAACAATCCTTCAGGCCAGTCCCATCCACTCTGATCTTCTGGAACCCTAATCTAAACCATCATAAAAACATCACCATCCAGTGTTCTTGCTGCTTCAAACACATGCCAATAAGAAATACAACTTTCAATCCCAAAGGTTGGAGCAACTTTTGAATGCTGTTACATGACAGCAGTTGGAGCAACTTGTAAGCATGAATCCACTCCAAATGGGTAATGCAAACATGTATTATAGGTAAGATGGCTACAAAACACAGTAAACATCACAGACATCAGCAAGTTACCTTACAAAATTTGGAGACAGATGTGTGAAAATAATGACATGAGCAAACAATACCAAGAAGTCCTGTATTGCTGAGAAGCACATACCTGCCTTTTTCATCAAATTAAAAAGAAAAGAAAGATGTTAGGTCATATGCAATATGAAAGACTTCTAACAAAAGCAGGAATTATATATCATGCACTCACCTGTACCCAAACAGAACATGTGAGGGCACCTACTTAAAATAGGTAATGACTGATTAGATATAGAAGAGTTTGATTCCTCAGGTATCTTCAGTGACAACTGGATATCTTTCCTATAGGGAATCCCAGCCTTTCCAGAACTGGTACCACAACAATCCCCTTTCAGGGTGGCAAAGTCCTTGACTTTCTCAATACTGGGAAGCATGTGATGATTGACAACTTTGGCCAGACCCAAAGTCTGAAGATTTATGTTAGATGCATGAAGGCTACCATGCAAAACTGAAACACTGCTACTGCTGGAACTTGATACCAATCTATATGGAACAAAAGAACAATTTGCCTCATTTTGTGTGTTTTTATTGCTCAGATTTTCAGATAGCAATGCACCAGAGGTTCGTGGAATTTCACTTTCAAAATCATTGATATTGACACTTCTAGCAGCATTTGATACTTTTTGGCTTGATAATTCCCGAAAATCACACTGTAAAAGTGATGGCAGCCCAGATAGAAGAGCTAGAAATGAATTTTCCATCTCAGAATGATTTGACTTATGGGAATTTAAGTTTGAATAGTTGGGAGGCAAGGAATCATGCCTTCTTTCATGCAATGCTGAACTTGAATCTTGAGTAGCATATTGGTGAAAATACTGGCCAGAATTCATCTCCATCTGTAGTCAAAAGCAACAATAGTTAAAAGAAAAGGCAGGAGGTCAGGAAAGCATATCAAAATCAAAAATCAAAACTCAAAAGTAACAACACATGAGTAAGTTTCCTTCAACAATGATGACTAAATCAGACAATAGAATCAGGAATAACATTTAAGAATTTTGCACACTCTAAGTAGCGAGGAAAAGGAAAACAAAAACATGAATGCAATGCATATATCATACCTCTGTAAGTAGAAATAAGAATTTATCAGTGTCCTACATGCAATTTTCCTACTCTATACCTACATTCATCCTTTCAGCATATCACGATCCCAAAAGACTTGGTTTCTAAGTGCAATTCTACTTCTCTCATCAATGAGATTTCAGACCACATGATTGATTACGATTAGCAGCCTCCCTTTAATTTGAACTAAATCTAAAACATCGGCCATTGGCTCCAATTCCCTTTGGTAGGAAAGGCCTATACTTCACCTGAGTGAAAACAAATGTGATAGAGAAATTCAATGTTCAAACACTCCAGAGCTGCACCGCGTTCAATAGATTGTCCACGTTCATTCCAGAAATACTATTTTTTTTTCTTTCCCCACTTATTTCCATGCACAAACAGACCTCAGAAACTGTTGAATGGCCACCATACGTTTCACCGGACAGAACTTAAAATAGCATAAAAAAACTATCGACATTGCAGGAATATCATATTCCAGATTACATTATCGTATCCGGATGTAAAGCAACTAATACATACAAAAGCTCAACCCCAAACAGAAAAACTAACATGAAGATTATCTTTCACAACGGCTTTTTTTTAGAATAAACATTGTAACTGGCAAAACAAGTAAATAAGCTTGCTCCATTCGATCGCTCTTCGCTATGATTTTAAAACATATATTTAAATATATGCGTTAACTACCTGATTTCGACGCTCCGGCGATGCCGATGATGAAGCCATTGAAGTCATCGATGACGGCAGTGTAGAATCAAATTTGATCCGCCAGGAGTTGTTATCCATCTCTAAATAGTCTATTAACCCTAACCTTTCTCTATCATAATCATCAAAATCACCGCGAAAGAACCCTAAAAAAAAACAGTAGAACAACTCTCAGCGACCGAAGACTACAATGTCCCTTCACACCTGAGCATTACAGTATCTAAACAGAATAAAGCGAACGAGAATCACTTAGGCAATGAAGAAAAGAAATGAATGAACCCTGAACCAAGAGGCAAAGAGCGAAAAGAAAAGAGGGCAAAGAAAAAGTATTAATGGAGTTCAGAAACTAAGAAAATAAAAACGAGGCTTTGCTTTACAGACAGAAAACGAGAGAGAGCGCAACTGAAATGTATTACTTCGAGGGAAGGTTGACTGGACACTGACAAAATTGACGCGTGTATTATTTAAAATCACTGTCCACCGTTAGATTTATGATTTGATGTTGAGTAGGTGGGAGATGGAGATTGTGGGCCGTCCATTGCAAATACACTTGGGATGGGATTGTTGATTGGGGAAGAGAGAGAGAGAGAGAGAGAAAGAGAGACAGTGTGTTATTATCGCAATTCAGGGCATGTGCGCGAAAGATTGGAGAATGGAGTGGGACCCAAAAATTGGGCGAATGGGAGGAAAAGAATTGGTGGATTCGGAGTAGTAGGCAGATGTGGGTTTCACCAGATGATTGTGTTTGGTATAGTCTATTCCGAAATTGCTTAATTACAGTAAATATGACCCTTTATCCAACGTTTGGGGAGGAGAACCTTGTGCTTCTCCTGGATGGCGCGACTTTGGTTTTCTTTTTCTATTTGTTCCCTTTTCTTTCTGGGTCCATTGACAGTGAAGATTTGGGCCTAGTGAAATTTCTAATCAAGGCTTCAAAACACAGTGATTGATAACCCAATGGCAAACAAGGTTACGGTATTATAACGTACAAAATTAGGCGGATGATATTTTTATTCATACTCTTGGATTATTTAAAATTCAGACTTCTTAAATTAAAAAAACAAAGACCAGACTTCTTTTCATTTTTATAATAAATTAATATTTGTTATTATGCGTATTGCAGGTGATTTTTTTTATATAATTTCAATTAATAAAGTTATATTAATCATAATTTGTATTTATTAACTCAAGTATAATACTAATTTAAGAAGAGAGTGATTTTGATTTTTTTAAAACTTTTTAAAATTAAATTTCAATAAAGATAAGTGAAAAATGGCAATATAAGAACTATATAAGAAAATTTAAGCATAAACATATCTAATATATATATACCATATTATAAGATATAAAGTTATCAGATAAAATATGCTAATATAAACACTTATGTGGATAATCTTTTTTTATAACACGTAGGATAATATTTATATTATATTATTTATCAAGTAACTCTATTTAATAAATTATTTAAATTTAATGTGTTTGGATAATTATTTAAATTTAAATCAAAATATTAAAAATATTAAAAATTTTACATAAATTTTAAATTCAATATATATTAAATTATAAATTATCTTTCTTTTTTAATTTAATCATAATTGCAAATACATATAGGCTTAATAAACTTTTATTTACTGTCAAATAATTTTATTTAATAAATTATATAAATTAAATATTTTTATAACTATTTAAATTCAAATCAAACTTTATCAAAAATTAAAAATTTTACATAAATTTTGAATTTAAATATATTAAATTATAATTTTTCTTTTCTTTTCAAATTTAATCATAGTTTTACATATATATATATGATATATATGTGTGTAAACTTAATAAATTTTAGTTGCTAAAATAAAAATCTCAAAATAAAAATAAAGGACTCATAAAATGCATGTGTCATCCTTTAAACAATGTTATTTTATTCGTTATTATTAGAATTAAAAATTGAATAATACAATTTTTTTATTTGACGATTATGGTTTATTAATTTTGACAAAAATTGGTAAAAATTAAAAAGAATAATAACCACATCATACTCATGAATATGTAAATTCATTTTATGCATTTATTATTCTTTTTTTTCTTTTTTTAGTTTTAAAAATAAGTATGTGATGGTGTTGGATTTTTTTTTTGTTTTTATAATATTATTTCTTTTTTTTAGATTTCAATAACGAAAGGAAAATGAGCACACATTTAAATTGGTTTCAACTAAGTAATAGGTATAGTTCATTATTTTTATTCATATTCTATTTCTTTTTTTTCATATTCTATTTCTTTTTTTTTTCTTCTATTTGTTTGTTTCTTCCAACATTTTATTTGGTTTTATTTACATTATATGATATATGCATTTAGATTTGATTTAATCTAAAAAAAATTGGTTCATATGTTTATAATATATATATATAGTTAAACTAGATATTTATTATGCATAAGTATAAGACATTTAAATTATATATACATTCTCAATTTATATATTTGGTCAAATCAAAATCTATAAAATATTAAAAATTTTACATAAATTTTAAATTTAAATATATTAAATTATAACTTATCTTTCTTTTTTAATTTAATCATAATTCCAAATATATATAGACTTACTAAACTTTTATCTTGAGTAAAATAATTTTATTGAATAAATTATATAAATTTAATATTTTTGGGTAACTATTTAAATTCATATCAAACTTATCAAAAATTAGGAATTTTACATAAATTTTGAATTTAAATATATTAAATCATAATTTCTCTTTTTTCTTTTTAAATTTAATCATAACTCTATATATATATATATATATATATTTATTTATTTATTTATTTTTGTGTGTGTGAGCTTAATAAATTTTTATTTACTGAAATCAAAATCTCAAAATAAAAGTAAATAACCCATAAAGGATTGCATCATCGTCTAACCAATGTTATTTTATATATTATTATTAGAATTATAAATTGAATAACACAATATTTTTTTTTTATTTGACGATTATGGGATATGGATTTTGACAAAAATTGACAAAAATTAAAAAGAATAATAATCGCATCATACTCATGAATAAATAAATTTATTTTATCCCTTTATTTTTATTATTTTTATTTTTTAGTTTTAAAAATAAGTTTGTGATAGTGTTTGACTGTTTTTCTTTTTTATAATATTGATTTTAGTTTTCTGTTTTTTGATTTCAATAATGAAAGGAAAATGAGCGCATATTTGGCCGAGTTTCAACCAGGTAATAGATATAGTTCATTATTTTTTATATTATATATATTTATTATTTTCCTCTATTTGTTTGTTTTTTCAGACTTGTTATTTGGTTTTATTTGTATTATATGATATATGCATTTAGATTTAATTTATTCTAAAATAAATTGGCTCATATGTTTATATATATATATAGTTATAGTTATAGTTAAACTAGATATTTGCTATGCATAAATACAAGAGATCTAAATTATATATAATTTTCAATTTGTATATTTGGTTTATGTTCTAATAAAAAAACAACTTTGTATGGTAAAGTATATATGTAAAAAAATAAAAACTAATAAAAAGTAAATAGTTATGAGCAAATTAATAATTATGTTTTGTAGTTCAATCATATTATTATTATTATTATTATTATTATTATTATTATTATTATTATTTGATGTTTTATTTTTGGTTTAGCTTTATAAGATTTAATAATTTAAGAATATTTTGCTAATATAAATGTCTTTTACAATTTAATCAAATGATATATATTTTTTATACATTCATATCAACATATAAACAATTATTAATCTTAATTATTTTATTTTTAATAAGCCAAAGTAAAATTTTATTAAAAGTAGTGAAACGATTATAAATATTCAATCATAATTAAGAGTACAATAAAACACAAATAGAATATAAACCCTAAATAAATTGTACCAACATCACGTGAGGAACCCAAACGCGTAAATAATAATATTTCTAACACTAAAATATATATATATAGACCAATAATAAAAATCTTGATTGTTTAAAACTGAATTTTATTTTTTTGATCGAACAAGAAAAAACGAGTAGCAAAATTTTCATTGTTTAGTAATTGAATTAAAAATAATTTTTATGAAAAAGAAAAACTTTTTATAATTCTTTGAAATTTTACAAAAGCTTTGACTTTGAAAAAGTATTATAATATGTGTAGACTCTTATTTAGTTATATCTTAATATTTATAAATGTATGATTATATACAATAAATCAATAAATGTGTGCATTTTTTTTAATTAAAGTAAGTAATATAAAAAAATTTAAGGTTAATAAAATTTTTTTAATTGTTAAAAATAATAAACAAATCCTGTGCATGGCACAGGTTAAAAATATAGTTTAAAAAAAAAAAAAAAGATAATGGGTAGAGAATTCAAGTATAATCATTTATAAAAGTTCGGTCTTTGGCTACCTCCAACCAAGAAGTCCATCCAATCCACTATTTTTTTCAAGTGTGCAAATATCTTTTGCAGCTTAGGTATAAGCTTTAAAATTTCCAAATCAAATTAGTTTCTAACACAATCACAAATTCTCATAATGCCTCACCTCTGGACCACTCACAAATTCTAAGAACTTAAAATTGTTTTTCAAACAAATTGATCTCTCAAAAGTTGGAGGTTCGTTAGTTAAGTGAAAAAAAAAAAAAACACATACAACCAAGTTGGGTATTTGTCAATTTAGTAAAAACAGAATATAAGACAAATAAATGAAGAATTAAGGCTCAGGTGTACTTGGATTCCCTTGAATTGTTGAGAAGATGAATATATAACTCGTTTGTGCTTTTTTTTTTTTTTTCAAATGTGTGAAATGCTTCTTTTATAATTAAAATGAGTTTGTAGCTGGTGGAAAAAGTTTGAGTAAAACCCAGAACTTTGTTGCACTTAAGAAACTAACGTTGGGTCTCGACCTATTTCAATTTGAAAATGTAGTCGGAACTAGTGAAGTAAATATGCTAGAATAGAGTTAACTGAGGGTCCAGAAGTAGACATACTCTTGAAAGAAGCTTTTAGTTCAATTTGCGTGCTGGAATGAGCAGGGTTATTTCTGTGCTGTTGCAGTTTGTAGTTTCCTGTTGTAAGTCCTTTTTCTATATTTTCCTTTGGTTTGTCCAAATTAAAGTGTCACCACCCATTGCCATAAATCAAAGAATCGCGGACCATAAGTGGGTTCTACATTCACATTCTTGCCATGGAGTCAAGCTACAACTACTGGAAAATGGCCTTCTATTCCGAGTACAGGAATGAGCCTGAAAATGGCAGTCAGATTCACGTGAAGATGTGTAATGTTATAGTATTAAACGACTCGCATAATCAGATTGAAAGGATTTGTTTTGAGGGATTCATTACACATGGACTTTGGTTAAAATTTCTGTGCCATGCTGATTCCTTTCATGTTTTTGCGACTTTCTTTCCACAACCAAATGTAAGACTCCATTTTCTGCTTGTTGATCCCATTTCTTTAGAGGAACCTTCAAAAACTAATAAGGCCTTTCAAATTTTCTTATACTCACCGCATTAAAATATTAATAGTAATTGTAATGAGACTTTGACTTAATAATAAAAGAAATATTGAGATTTTTAAGTTTAAGTATGTTGCATAAGTTTGATTTAATTTTATATTAAAAATTATATTTAATGTATTATTTATATATTATTAATGAATCAAATAATTTAATTTTATTAATGTGTGACTTAGATAATATAATTTTATTAATGAATAAATTTTTTTAAAAATATTAATTTTTTTATATATCTATTTTAAAAATTGATGTTTACTAATTAATAAAAATGATATTATTTAATTGATTAATAATGTATAAAATTTATATAGGCATTATCGAATTGATCTCCTGACATGCCTTGAAAGAATAGGTAAACAATGCATTAAAAAAAAAAAAAAGGAGTAATTTTGGGAAGACAGCTTCTACAGAAGCTTCTCCTTTTAATTGCTCCCAAGCCTCAATCTCAATTCTCTGATCTTTCTGAAGGTCGTTAATCTGAAACCAAGACAAGAGACTCAAATTTAAGAGTGATGATCTTGATGATCAACAGGTTGTGTTCATGGAAATCTTATCAAGGTTTTGTTTTATATGGTTTTTGTTTTATTTTTGCAGTTTTGTTCTCATTTTGTTATGGTTTTCTAGGTTCTAGAAAATTGTTAATCTTGAGGTGATTTCAAAATCTTTGCTGTGAAGATTGTAATTGAGGTTTGATAATTCTTTATATGATTTTGCTGTGAAGAATGGTCTCTTTTATCTATCCTTGATTTATTGATAATTGAGTCTCTTATAATATTGAAAAATTTAATCAAAGTTTGTGGGTTTTTAATGTTTCAGGTTAGAGAATTTCTATTGCAGAATATTAATTATAGTGTTTGTGTATTTGCACAATACTCAAATTGCAATTAATGCTCCTTCAGTTTAGTTGGTTCTACTTCCTTCGTCACCTTTATCATTCTATTATTATTTTTTTAAATTCTACTATTTTTTTGTTGTTTCATAACTTGTTGCATCTTTTTGATAAATTTTCAATTCCTTATTTGGCAACATATCTATTTTTGTCTGGGAATCGATGATTTCGCTGGGATTTTTGGCTAGAACTGGATATGTTACCGGTTGTAGGGCCCCCTCCCCATCTCACTATACAAGTGTAATCAATTGAAATAGGAATTTCAAAAAATTAAAAGGAGAAAAGGAAGATATAAATTGAATCTCAATCTACAGTCGATTAACTAAAAAAAGCTTTAAGATGCTCGTCATGAATATGCATTGCAATAGTTTACAGCTGAAAAGAGTGCCTATGCAGAAATGGTGGCACATGAGAGATCAGACATAACATAAAAGTAAATAACTTCTATTGTCTTTAACTTAAATTTTAATAGAACATTTCTCTCGCCATAAACACTGTATTGGTCTTATTGATGACTAATTGTGATTCCCTTTTTTGTGGTTTTCTGGCATACATGTTCTGAAGTAGTTTACTCTGATATTTAGGTTTTGATGATGATCTTATTCATGTTAGTGTCTTCAGTAAAATGATGAATCAGTATAGCACATTTATATGATAGATGCTATAAAATATTGAATTGTCACCTTTCATATGTCTGGCATTGGATTATACAAAATGGATTAGATCCCCACATAGTCAGTGTTACCATTTTAATAAAAAATAGAATGAATTCAAGTATACATATAAAGTAACAAAAATTTTCTCTTTGGAGCATTTGTATTGTTATACAACTGATTTTGAATTTTTTATTGGCTTGATTGTTTTCATCACTCACCCCTTGGTTACTGTTTCATCTGCCCTTATTAACTCTTCTAACACGTTTTGTTTCTTAATACAGTGTAGCAAATGAGCTTGGTGCAGGCAACACAGAAGGTGCCAAGTTTGCAACTGCAGTATCTGTGATTACCTCTCTAGCAGTTGGATTTTGCTTTTGGTCAATTATTATGGCCATTTATGAAACACTTACAATGATCTTCACCTCAAGTTCTTCTGTTATTACAATGGTTAATAAGTTCTCAGCCTTACTGGTATTCACCATTCATCTCAACTGCATTCAACCAGTTCTTTTAGGTCATAAACTCAATAAGAAATTGCTATTTGGTATCATGATCAATAGTTTGTCATATTATTTGATCATTGTGCTTTGTTTTCAGGTGTCGCAATCAGATTTGTTTGGCAAGGTGTAGTGGCATTTGTAAACATAGGTAGCTATTATATAGTTGGAGTTCCTCTTGGTGTCTTTTTGGGACGGCTTCAATTTGGCATCACGGTAAGTACCATTATTGTGTCAAAAGTTTTTGGCAAAAAAGTCTTCTCATTGAAAATTATAAAAAATGACAGTACTCGAATTAGCTTATATACTTGAAACGTGGTTTTGGTTCATATCTCTCTATTATATTTTGAACCTGATGCTCGGTCAGGGAGTCTCGGACCTCTTCCTTTTGCCTTGGCCTTTAGGCTCATATCAACACTTCTGGAGGAAAGGAATAGCTTTCAAAAGATGAATTGGTTGCAGCAGGGATTGGACTAGCTTTCTCGAATTTTTTCGATATTAGATCTCTTTAATTTGCGTTGCTATAATCTGATTTTACATATAATGATTTTCATCTTGATTTTATTTAAGTTTTAGATGTTCACATCAGTAATTAGCATACCTTATTGTAACTGACACAATAGGTAGCTTGAGGAATGAGATTTTCTGATAGAGACTATTATTCAAGCTCAAAACTTTTTTGAACTCTGTATCTCAATCTAAACTTTAGCGTTATAATATGCAAAAGTGTATGTTATACTACTAAGCAGTAGTTATTTCATTCTTTTTCTTTGTTGACTATATGCAGTTCTTAGGAATAAAACAAAGGCAGTTACATAATTCTAGTAGACAGAAGGTTAGATGAAATCAATGGATGCAGCCGTTAAAGATTCTATATACTTATTTGTTCTGTCATTACTTTTCTCTTTTGATTTTCCTATTCCTTGAAAAGCAAGGCATTCTAATAGCTTGGTATTGAGTGATGACTCCTATTTGTAACTATGTTGATAATGCAAAATGACATTCTTTCCTTTGGTGAAGAACCTTACCTGGTTAACAGAAAATAGCTGTTATCATTAAAATTCTAGCATTTCATTATTTATGACCTCATTTTCTCCTTCAGTTTCTTTTGATTATTTCAGTACTTACCTTAATAGCATGTTGGTGTGTGAGAATCCCAGACTCTGCTTTTGCTATTGTCTCTTGAAATCACTGAATAAAGGTTTTTTTTTCCCTGTAAGTTGTTCGAAACAATTCGAAAATGATTGCAGTAAGGATAGTATTGGAAGGTGCAATCTGCTGCAACACTTCTAGTTTAGTTATTTAATGTTATCTTTTTCTGATTTTCAGGCCATGTTAAGGTGCAGTCAGCCCATACCTTGCAGTACCTTCAACAATGATGGGTCAATACGTGCATACTCGGTTTCTGCTTTTCTGCAATACTGACTTTCTCTTTAACTGGAAAAAGATTTGTACTGTGATTCTCACATTGAATTTGCTATAGGTTTGTTATGATTAGAGTAAGGGTGCTAAAAATCACAACCCTTCAACAGCAAAGACATACATTTTCCTGCACTTGCCTCAGGTACATTAACATGCATGATTTCATACTTGATCATTTATTGTATTTATTAAGCTTTTAGTGGAAACACCATAATAAGAAATTTTCATTGGTGAATGCAATCTGTAATGTCTTTTGGAATATAGGAATCTGAAGTTAAAGGTAAGCCAAGAGTCGAAACAAGTGATAGAAAGTGAAGGATGACTTTGATTAGAAAATTGTTGAACCTAGAGGGAAGGATTTGCCATTTTTTTGTCGCCATTTATTCTTCCTTTCCACAACTAGGATAAGAACAAGTTTTTTTACAATAGGAATGTTTCGCCTTGGGTCATTTATCTCCTTTAATTTATGTTTAAATAATTTTTTTATAATGTCTTGATTGCTTGATTGCTTAAAGACTGTAATTTAGTTTTTTTTTACATATATTTTGATATAAGGCAGAATGCTTTTGAAACAAAAGTTTTCTTAAAAATTGTTCAATGTTCAAGGCATTAAATACTTGAAATCTCTTTCCTTACATTGGTTATTTTAATTTGCAAGCGCATTTACAAATGTAGCTAAAGATATTTCTTATAAGTCACAGTATATAGTTGAATACTGAAACCTGTGTGCTTTTAATGGTCATCTTATTGTTTTCAATTGTTGTCCAAATTCTCTACATTGTTACATCAATGTGTGAATTTTATCAGAAAATGATCGAACAGTTTGCAAATGGTTATACACACATAAATATAAGAAATTAAACATAAGGCTTCAGTAATCAATTTGATAAATTTTTTCAGGTTTGCTATCTTTGACTGTCGGTTCAAGAGATAATGCATGGTAAGTATTGAAAAAACCAATTACTTCTGTTTCACATGCTTTTAATTTTGGTTCTGAATGTTCCAAGATAGCTTCATATGTGAGAAACTGCATTCCCATTCCAAGATGCTTATCCAGTAGGTAAAATTCTCCAACCAATTTTACTTTTCGATTCCTATTGTTGTATCTTTCATGTTTTGCATTGGCTTGGATGTTGAACCTTGATATGGTCACAGTTGATGGCTAGATGCAGTTGATTTGAGAACTATATCTGTTTTCTCAGCTCTTTCCTATTCTATTTATATTTTTTCTGAGATTATTTCTCAATAGCTTATCAAATACTAATTTTAACTGTTGGCAATAGCTTTTTTTTTTTTTAATACATGTCCGAAAAGTAATTTGCTTTGGATTGGTAGCTATAGCATACATTGCTCTTTCAGTCTATTGTCAATACTGATTTTATGAAGACATGTGTGGTAAGGTTTCTAATTTAGAAAAAGATCTAAGAATTGTAGACATTCCATTTTATTGGAAAAATCTTTTTGAGTTTGAAACAAATTTCAGCCGTAAAATTGGGTTTAAATACAAAAAATAAATTTTAAGTCCAAAGGTTAAAAGCCCAAGAACTTTAATATCAATTTTGATTTTGTTTTTATTTTTAGTTTTTTGTTAGTTTGGTCATGGTCAAAATAAAAAAAAAAAATATATAAAGACACAAAACCAGAAGGAAGAAAAAGGTAGGAAATTGGCAAATTATCCTTGGATTCAGTTTGGATTCTGAAACTTAATGATCTAATATTCTTGAGAGATTCTTGAGCCTCAATCTATTGCGAAAAGGAAAGATTACGAAAAATACAATCTTGCTAGATCCGGTGGAATATTTTGTTTTCGAAATTGAATTGATTTTATCCCTATTAAAGGCTCCAATTTGTGATCATAGGGGGACAGAAAAGAAGCAGAAGGGAATCATAGGGGGGCGGACGATAGCAATTCATGATCAGAAACCACTGAAAAGCAAGCAATGCAATTTTGGGTAGCCTCAAAGATCAGAAATACAACAATACAATTGAAAAAGCGAAAGCAATTCAAAGGTGGCCACAAACAAGGATTGAAACAAAGGCCAAGTTTGCAAATCCAATAATCAAGCAAGAGGAACCAGGTAGCTGAGATCACAAATTCACAATAAAAAAACAGAATCGCCTAACATACAGTTCTACAGTAGCTAGCCAATCCAGAAACTCAGTTAAGGCCGTTCCCAGCAAACAGTATTAGCCCAGATAATTGAGCAAACGGGTAAAACGCAAACAGGGGGTAAAACGCAAACAAGCATAGAACCAAAAGATAAGGAAATTTGGGCAGTGAATAATTTCAAGCAATTCAGTAGCTAGTTCTCATCCGAATTCAACAACCCAAAAAAAAAAAAAATCTAGCAAACAATTCAAAGCCAAAATCCACAAAACAAATAGCAAAGAATCCACCAACAAAGCCTCAACTCAGAATCGACAATTAACAAAACCTAGAAAAGACCCATTCGACAGTAGAAAAATAAGCAATTATAGTGCAAAATCAACAAACACAACACAAGCACATATAGAGAAAACACATCAGATAGAAGCATTCAACAGCAAATTTTTTTATTTGGTTTCAGAGGAGGCGGTGGCTGTTCTTGGTTTAGGGTTCGGCTACAAAAAGGGGGAAAGAGGAAACAGGCAATAGTTGGGCTCTATTGAAGTTTTCAACAGAGACAGAAACCGCATCATGGGAGTAAAGAAAAGGAAAGAAGTTTGCAGGTTTTTGGAAGCGACGAACGGCGATAGTAGCAGTGAGGTGTTGCCGAGGTTTGGGTTGCTACCGGGTTTTGATTTGGGATTTAGAGGAGAATGCAGAAGAGTAGGAAAAAATTTAGAAGGAAAAAGAAGGAAGCTGGATGGCGGTGATCAGTTGTTGCCTACGGCAATTGGTAGAAGCTACGACGGGCTTCATCTGCAACTAGGTTCTGGGACTGTTGAAGAAACTTAAGAGGGACGGGAGTAGACTTTGTAAAGAAAGAAATAGCAGTGAGGAAAAGAGTGAAGTTTGGGCTATTAAACAAAATAAAACGGCATAGTTTATTAAAGAAGAACTAAGGCTGACCCGCAACCCATGCCACCCGCGTGATACTCACAGTGGCCCGACCCAGTTTGAATTTTTTTATGCTCTGTTTTTTATTTTTTTATTTAATTTTTGTTATTCTTTGCTTTTATGATATTTTTATTTGCATGATTATTTACATAATTATTAATATATTTACATGATTTATTATTTATTTACATGATTTGTTATTTGCATGATATATTAAATGTTTTTGTGATATTTTTACATATTTGATATTTTGGTATGATTGTTGCATGATATATTTTTTTTAATTTTGCATAATATATTGGCATGATATGTAATATGATTGTATGATTGCATGATTTGGTTCTTAATAAAATTTTTGTATGACCATGTTGTGTAAATAAATAAAAAGGATTGAAATTGATTTTTGCATGATTTATTTATATGATAAAAACCATCTTTGATTAAGGTTTAGAAAGATAACATATAATTAATTTGATATTAATTTTGGGCATAATGAGGTGCTAATACCTTTTTATACGTAACTAACTCATTGACCTTGTTTTATTGATGTAGACAAGAACATATTCTTTTTAGGGATCTTTAGTTTAAGTTTAGAACAACCTTAAAATGGATATATTCACATAGGTGACAAATCACACATAGATAAAAAATATTGGTGGTGACTTTATAGTTTTAAGTTTAATGGGTAAGTTATCCAACCTAAACATTATAACAGTTTGGTAACTCCATTTGAAAAATTAAAGAGTTAAGTGATTAGTTAGTTATATGTTATTTTAAGCATTGTTTTGATAGGTTTTATTATATAATTATTTATGATTTTCATGTGGACTAACCTAGTTTATAATTTATTTTTTTTTTGTTTTGTAGATTTTAATTTTATGTGTACTAATTTATTTGATTATTTGGCATGTCTTTTTACACAAACCACAATTGCATTTATGCATAAACTTTAAACCCTGGTTTTGGACCCTAGTTTTGGCATTTCTTAAAAAAGAGCAAATACCTATACTTTTGTGAAGTGATAATCTCCATGTGAACTAATAAAAACTCTCACTCAAATTGAATCTTTTCCATTGGAACTTATAATGTCGAACAAGAATTGTGATGTCTTACTAGTCTATAATGGACAATGATATAGGGAACAATTTGGAAACCTTTGAGTGTTGGACTTTTAAACCCAGCATATAAATAAATTGTAAGGATCTAAACCTAAGTTGAAGCTCTGCCCTTCTTTTTACTAGAAAACCTAACATAGGACACATGATATGACATTTATTATTTTGCTTATAAATTTATAAATTGTTTCTTGTATATATTATGTGCATGCTAACCCTTTATATTATTCTTTTATATATTATATTATTTACTAATCTTTTTTTTTTACTATATATGCATGCATTTATATCATTAAATCCTTTTTATTGCATTCATGCATGCATGTGTTCATTCATGCATAAACTAAAAATAGAATAGTTTCATGAATATGCCTCTAAATATGCACTCTAATTGTTGTAAATCAAAGTTCAAGGATAACTCAAACTTTAAAAATCTAAAGCACTACAATACTAGATATCAAGCTAGAATTATAATAAAAGAACAAGCTCTTGGCTTTCAAAAGATGAAAAGGGCACAAGAAGAGATAAATGGACAATTAGAAGATATGGTTGAATTGCTAAATAATCTGAATAAAAGGAAAGCAATTGTTGCAAAGATTGATGATCCAATCTATCCACTTGGTTTTGGCCCATATTCCAAACAGACATCTCAAAGGGCCAACATCAAATGCCCTTTAAGGTAAGCTACCTCTACATGTATTCTGACATGTTTTTAATTGCTGCTTTCACTCACATGGCTCTTGTTTTTTATCCAACTCAAGTTTCTATTTTGGATGATCCAAAAGAATAAGAGAAACTAAAGACAAACACAGTAAAAATCAAGAAAAGGGTTTAGATTTTAACAAAAAATGGATTTTATTGAAGAAAGGTTTTGAGTCTTTGAAGGGATGGATTTTTATAGTTCAATGGATGTTTGGTTCCTAATGTGGTTATTTTACCTAAGTTTAAGATGCCTGAATTCAAAAAATATGATGGAACCAAATGCCTCGTAATGCATACCACTTTGTATTGTAGCAAGATGGTCGCATATACACATGATGAAAAGTTGTTTATTTATATTTTTCAAGATAGCCTCACTAGATCTGCTTCAATGTGATATCTTTAATTGGATAGGTCTCGCATATGTGGTTAGAGGAAATTAGCTAGGGCATTTATCATACAATACAAGCACATAATAGATTTGGCTCCGACCATTTGCCCTTACAAAAGCATGGAAAAGAAAGACACTGAAAGCTTTAAGGAATATGCCCAGAGGTGAAGTGATGCTGCTACCTAAGTTCAACCATTGCTCACTAATAAAAAGATCATGGTTCTATTTGTCAATACTCTCAAAGTCTTATTTTATCAAAAGATGATTGGAAATCTCATTAAAAATTTTATTGATATTGTGATTTTTTAGGAGATAATAGAGAATGCAATCAAGAATGAAAAACTTAAAAGAAGTGGTATAAATAATGCAAAGAAATATGATCTGTCAAAGAAAAAAGAAGGAAATGCTCAAGTTGTGATTAAGACAAAAAGCTAGAAGTTTCACCCCGTATCAGCTTTATCCAATGTACCCACATTATTACCCTTCTATAAACAACTTCTCCCAAAATTCTTATCTTTGTTAACCTGTGTAGCAATTAAGCTTTCATCCTCAAATAACTGCCCGTGCCTCTGTTACTCAATTTGCTACCTAATGAAGGAGTAAACAAAAAAGATCAAGGAATAATCAATAGAAAATTCCAATCCCAATTCCTGACCTCTTACCTTTACTAATAAAACACTAATTCTTCACCCTCGTGCCTTTGAAAAAAATCACAATTCCATCAACAAAAAGCTATAATCCGAATGGTAGATGTGATTATCACATGAAGGTAATTGAACACTCAATTGAAAGATGCAAGCAATTGAAAATGAAGATAAAAAAACTCATCAATAATGACACTTTGACTATGGAGCTTATAGAGCAATGGAAATTTGCTTTACAATAAGCTTTTTTTTTTTTGGATATGAAGTATCAAATAATTTGTAGAAGATTTCAGAATTTTGAATTTTTTGTCTAAGTTTTACTTTGACATATGCATGAGTTTTTGCCTAAGTTTTGCTTTCAATTTTGTTTGCATATGAATTCTTGCATTGCATGTGAAAATAATCTTGAGAAAATTAGTAATTATTGTCAAGAATGAACATACCCAGTTATAACTAGTTTTTACTCCAATTCAATTTAGAATTACATCATTCTAAAGCTTGATTTCTCAAATCTCACAAACTTGATTTTTACTTGACTTAAAGGGATTTTAATATTAGTAATCTTCATTAAGGCTATGAGCAATTAAATTTGTAAAATCTTTGTAAGCCAATACACGAGGCTCTTTTTTAAAGATTCTAGATTTTGATAATTTGATAAGTGTCAAGACTATTTCAAATACATTACTACCCATATTTTTTCACAAAACCTAACCTCTCTAATTTTTTCCCTGGGATATAATTACTGAAAAGGCCATATCTCTTCAATATCCTTGTTTGACATTTTGATTTCCTCTCTCTTTATTACCTTAAAAATTTTTTTTTGCCTACATCTTAGGATAAATTTTCCAAAAAAACCAAATTATCAAAATTTGCCAATATTTTTTTGTATGGTTGGCAGTGGTTTCATCCTTTATTGAAAAGAGATTACATGAACATTTGGTATGGGTTGTGAAAATGACAATTCATTATAGCTTCATTTGGTGTAGTAGGATAATATACTTTGAGCTTAAGTTGCAAAAAAAAAAAAAAAAGAGTAAAAGAAAAAAGAAAAAAATAATTAATTATAACATCATGCATATGATATATTCAAATGAGTCCAAAATAAAAAAAAAAATTCCTCTAAGAATTGTTTTTCAGTAAAGGTATCCATATTTAATATGATAAATAGTCATATTTTATATTCTCTTCACGTAAAAAAAAATCTATTTGTTATCTTCTTTAAGCCTATTGAATTCTTTTTTAAAGAACTCTAACTAAGGATTACCCTCTACACTAGAAAGCAAGTATGAAAAAGGATCTCTTTAAGAAAGCATTAGATACAAAGTTAAGGATAAAGAAAAAATACCTACAGTTAAAAGGCAAGTTTTCAAATTTTTGAGCTCAATTTGTTTGAATGTGGAAAAATGAAGAAAAAAGAATGAAAAAGAAATGAAAAAAGGAAAATGAAAAAAAAAAAGATGAAAATGCATGTTTTGAGAAATGCAAAAAAAAAGTCATTGAGAAAAGAAATGATATCTGGTTTGATTACTATTAAACATATTTTTAAGCTTATTTATGCTTTTTTTTAGAACCTTGAACCCAAGTCTACGTTACATTTTTTGTAAAGTTCATTTTGATCAAGTATGGATATTTAAATTGAAGATCTTTCTTTAGGAATTTGCTATCACTTTTTTATTTTGGATGAATTTTGAGTTCTCAAATGTATGATGAGACAGTAAAGAAAAACAAAGAGAAAAAAAGATTAAATAAAGTTTTAGGGTAAAAACCCGAAAGTGCAGTTTAGGGTAATATTGAAAATTTGAAAGTAACTCAAGTAATTTCATAAAAGGAAGGAATTTTGAAAGAGCTAATGAACAATGAAAAATTTTGAGAAATCCAAGAAATGAACCCCAATCTCAAAATTTATTTTGAAATTTGAACCTTTCTTTCTTAAAAATTTTGAGCCTGTCACAGTCAGTCTTAACATTCGTTAAAATGCCATAATCAAGAAATTAAAAGAGTGCAAAAATGGATTGTGCTTTAAAAAATGATTTTTTACTGGTGAGCTTATATGAAAAAGTATTGATTTGCTTTTTCATGTCAAGTGGCAAAATCTCGTTTAAAACCTCAGTGTGTCAAACCATTTCATTTTTTTCAATAGAGCAAGTTCTGATTCACTTTCAATAGTATATGCAGTAATCACCAATTACTAAGATATTCAATTAGATGTTTTCAAAAGAATATGCATTTTTTGGATAATAGAATAGTTATATGGGGCAATATCTTTAGTTGTCACGAACATATTATGGCATTTATTTTGAAGACATTTATATTTGAATTCACATGAATTGGTGTGAATATGAGATAAATGATTTTCAGATTATTATGATAAGGTTGACTTTTTGGAATAAGGAGAATGGTAAAGGTAAAAGGTTTGAAGAAAAGCCATGGATAAGAAGAATGGTTTTGAAAAGAGGAATGCTTTGAGTCAAAAGAAAGTGGTAAAAGATTGTTCATGAAAACTAGTTAAAAGAAATTATTAGCCAATTCTAAAGCTTAGTGAAAGAAATTGGAGAAAAGCTTGAAGACCTTTTTACCACAATTAAAAGTCCATGACATTGGCTTTACATGCATGACATTCATCTTATTCATTACATATTCAGTTTTGACTTTGGATTTTAATTTTGAACGGTTAAAAATTTAAAAATATGAGATTTTGATTCTTGATTGAGGAGAATTTTTCAAATATGAGATTTCAATTTTTAATTAAGGAAAAATTTTGATAACAAAAATGATAAGTTTTGGGGTTAAGATAAATTTTCAAAATGGGATTTGTAAAAGTGTTTAGCCTTGATTATGAAGTGAAACTTTTTTCAAGATAAGATGTTTTTATTTCAAAAGAAATTATTTTTAAAGTTTCAAAGCTTTTGTTAAGGAGGAGCTTTTTCAAAGATAAGAAATGATTTGTAAGACCTTCAAGTGTAATTTCTAAGACCTCCAGGTATGGTCTGTATAACCTTCAAGCATAATCTTTAAGACCTCCGGATGTAATCTTTAAGACCTCTAGGTATAATCTTTAAGACCTCTGAGCATGATTTGTAAGACCTCTAAACATAATCTTTAAAACTTCGGGACATGATTTTTAAGACCTCTAGACATAATCTTCGAGATCTCCATGCATGATTTATAAAACCTTAAGGTGTAGTCTTCAAGACCTCTGACAAGATTTGTAAGACCTCCAAGAATAATCTTTAAGACCTTTCGGTATAATCTCTAAGACCTCTGAGCATGATTTATAAAACTTTTGGACATAATTCGTAAGATCTTTAGACATAATCTAAAAAAAAACTATAGTTTGAATTTTGAGGTTGAATTTGGAGTTTTATGGCATTCATTGCATTTTGTTTGAAACTAAAATTCTAAGAGTTTTCAAGAAAATTTTGGACTTGACAATTCTTAAATGAAAAAATGTTATAGATATTTGACATAACAAGATTAATTGGCATTTGGTGGGATTTAAGCCCAACTAGGTTGGCATATGAAAAGAAAAATATTGACTTTTTGTAAAACCTATGGGTATAATCTCTAAGATCTTAGATAATGATCTATAAGATCTTAAGATATTATCTCTAAAACTTCTAGGTATTTTTTAAGGTTTAATTTTTTAAAATTTTTAGCTTCTGTTATAGGGGAGTTTTCATTTAAAGTTTCAAACCTCAGTTATAGATGAGCTTTTGGCAATCTTTTTTTCGATTTTCTTAACCCAAACAAAATGTATGTTTTTTGTTTTTGTACAATTCTTATTTCATAGATAATGCACAAAGAATGATAATTGTAGACACTTATTTTTTTGAAAAAAAATTTTGAGATTGAAATTGGCTTCAATCGTAAATTAGGCTTTAATACAAAAAGTGAATTTTGAGCCCAAAGCTTAAAAGCCCAAGAATTTTAATTTTAATTTCAAATTTATTTTTAGTGTTATTGTGAGTTTGGTTATGGTCAAAGTAAAAAAAAAAAGAAAGTCAAAAAACTAGAAAGAAGAAAAATGTGAGAAATTAGCAGATTATCCTTGGATTCAATTTGGATTCTAAAACTTAATGATCTAATATTTTTAGGATATTCTTAAGCCCCAATCTATTGTAAAATGGAATATTACAAAAAATCACAATCTTGTAAATCTTGCTAAATCTAATGGAATATTGATTTTTCAAATTGAATTGATTTTATCCTTATAAAAGGCTATCAATCTGTGATCATAAGGGGTGTAGGAAGGAAGCAATGGGAACAAGATGGAGGTGCCCTCAACAATTGATAATTGAAAGTCATTGAAAAGCAAGCAATTTTGGGTAGCCTCAAAGGTTAGAAATATAGTAATACAATTGAGAAAGCAAAAGTAATTTAAAGGTGGCCACAAACAATGATTGAAACAAAGGCACTCAAGACCAACAGTCCTTTCCACACTCAAGCCAAGTCTGCAAATCCAACAATCAAGCAAGAGAAACTAGGCAACAGAGATCACAAATTCACAATAAAAAAACAAAATTGTCTCAAAAACACAATCCTACAATAGCCAACCAATCCAAAAACTTAGTCAAGGCCATTATTAGCAAATAGTATTTTTGGTTGGGTAAAGCCCAGATAATTGAGCAAACAAAGGCAAAATACAAACAAGCATAAAACCAAAAAAGAAAGAAATTTAAGCAGTGAGTAATTTCAAGCAATTCAATAACCAGTTCTCATCCGAATTTAGCAACCTAAAAAAAATAACCAGCAAGCAATTCAAAGTCAAAATCCATAAAAGAAACAACAAATAATCCATCAACAAAGCTTCAATCCAGAATCGACAATTAACTAAACCTAAAAAAGACCCATTTAACAACCATCACACAATAGAAAAAGCAAGCAATTATAATGCAAAATCAACAAACAACTCACAAGCACACACATAGAAAACACATTAGATGAAAGTATTTAACAACAAATTTTTAGACTTGGTTTTAGAAGAGGTGGTGACTATTCTTGGTTGAGGTTTTGGTTAGAAAAAAGGGGAAAAAGGAAACGAGCAATAGCTAGGCTCTATTGAAGTTTCGAACAAGACAGAAACGATGCCACCAGAGTAAAGAAAAAGAAAGGAGTTTGGAGGTTTTCAAAAACGACAAGCGACGACAATAGTATTGAGGTGTTGCCAAGGTTTTGGGTTGTTGCTATGTTTTGATTCAGGATTTAAAGGAAAGAGCAGAAGAATATGAAAAAATTTAAAGGTAAAGGGAAGTAAGCTGGACAATGGTGATCGATTGTTGCCGACAGCAATCAACAGAAGTTACAGTGGCCTTTATTTGCAACTGGGTTCTGGGATTGTTGAAGAAACTTAGAGAGAATGGAGTAAACTTTGTAGAGAAAGAATAGCAGTGAAGAAAAAAAATCAATTTTAGGCTTTCAAACAAAATAAAATGGCACCATTTATTAAAGAAGACCTAAGGCTGACTCGCAACCCATGCCTCTTGATACCCATAGTGGCTTGACCTATTTGATTTTTTTATGTTCTATTTTTTATTTTTTATTTAATTTTTGTTATTTTTTTCTTTTATGATATTTTTTATTTGCTTGATTATTAATATATTTGCATGATTTGTTATTTGAATGATGTATTAAATATTTATATGATATTTTTACATATTTGATATTTTGGTATGATTATTACATGATATTTTTTTAATTTATTGCATGATATCCTTACATAATATTTTTGGCATGATAATTGCATGAGTGCATGATTTGATTCTTAATAAAATTTTTATATGACCATATTGTGTAAATAAATGAACGGGATTGGAATTGATTTTTACATGATTTATTTGCATGATAAAACCATATTTGATTAAGGCTTAGAAAGATAACATATAATTAATTTGATATCAATTTTGGGCATAATGTGGTACTAATACCTTCTTTACACGTAACCAACATTTGAACTTTATTCTATTGATGTAGACCGGAATTTATTCTTTTTAGGGATCCTTAGTTTAGGTTTAGGACAACCTTAGAAATGATAAATTTACATAAGTGACCAATCACACCTAGATAAAAAATATTGGTGCTGACTTCATAGTTTTGTGACTAATGGGTAGGTTTTCTAACCTAGACGTTTTGACAAGAATAAATGGAAAAAAATTATGTGTAGTTGTTCTATGTTTGATTTGGTTTAAATATTGATGAAATTTTGGCTTTTATAGGTTTGTTAAAACTTTGCATTAACAAATTGATATATCGTCCTTTTTTTTTTTTTTTTTGAGAATTTGTAAGTAGAAACCATAAACAAGAAAAAAAATTAAGATAGGAAGAGCAACCAAGTTGATCTTTGATTTATTATCATGGAGTTTAATCTTTTTGCTAGGTGCCGCATAAAAAATGCTTAAGCTCAATGTTTTCTTCACTTATTTTTTTATTCATTTGCAGATTTGTCTTTATTTGGTATAATATTTAATTTTCTTGAATTTGATAAAAGTTATATTTAATTTTGGCAAAGTGTTTTGAAGCCTTTTTTTCTTTTAAATATAATCATGCAAGTTTTATACAAAGTACCAAGTGGCATTCATTACCTTGGAGTATAATGCTTGTAGGAGATATAGATATTAAAAGACGTTTAAAGAAATTGAAATTTGCAGATGAATGACAACATTTTAAATATGTGAATGATATAGCCAATGAGCCTTTGGTTTAGTGGCATCATGGTATTGGCATTTTGAGGGTTGCTAATGTTCAAGGCATAATTCCCTCCCTCAATAAAGTATGCTATTATAGTTTACTGTAGATAACGGAGTCGGATGACGTTAGGGATAGAATAAGAACTTAAATATATATATATGAATAGTAAAAAGAGATTTGACGTATGGCTTAACAAAATTTATTATAAATGCATGCCAATACTCTATTATCTCATTATTTCTTAAAAAATGAAACAAAATATCTTTTTTCTTTCAATGACTAAATCCTAAAATTGTAAGGTTATGATGTCTTGAAAAAAATTAAACATACATCTCACTTAATTGTAAATCAACTTTTTTGTTTTGTAAAGGAAACAGTTTTCTAATTATGATTCATGAAGTTGTCCTTACAAAAATGTGCTATGAATAGTTTACAAATTGTGATCAATTCAATAAATTTTATATATTATGTCTTTTCTTTTATACATAAATTCAAAGATTGACTTTATTTTGATTATTTATTTTTTAGTATACTATTTTTTCAATTAAATAAAAATTTTATATATTTCAAATTTTCAATTATGCTAAATAAAAAACTCATAATGAAGCATAGGCACTTACCAATGCATATAAAAGACTTATCAATAATTAATTCAATATAAATTCATAAATTTGGGAATTTAAAAAGCTGTGAGGTGAAATGAGTTTTCAAGCAAAATGAAGCCAAACAACTATTGAGTCAAACAAATAATGTAGGCTTTGATTTATCCAAAATCCAAAAGAAACCTAGCCTATATTAATACAAATGTTAAAAGGGTGTTTCGTTTGAAGAAATTCAAAAATTTTCTCCTGAAATCTTGATTGTGGGTACCCAATTCCCATGTTTGGTTCAAGGTTATCCAATTCTTGGGAAAAATGTCATATTCCCAATAGTACGAAAAGCCCTGAAATCAAAAACCCATTTTTCTTTATGGTATTTTAAGATTTTGGGCCAGAAAGTTGCTTGAGTTTCATATTTGGCCTAAATAAAAAATTTCTTCTATGTTACCTTTTTGAAAAGCAAGTTTGACAATAAAATTAAAATTTTTTAAAGTCAATCAGGCATTTTTAATTAACAAAACGTAATAATTATTATTATTATTTTGTAATTCCATATATCAATTACTATGTTTTTTTGAAACATACGCAATAATTGACTTAAAATGTGGCATTTGTGCAAAGGCAATTACTACATTCTTTGTAGAAACGTCATAATTGAGTATCAATTGCTACGTTTATTTGTTAAAATGTTGTAATTGATTGAATGGTTTATTTCATTTTTTGTAATTAGAATTTTATTTTTTTTTTACACAATTTTTTCTTATTTTATTAATTACTTTGTTTTATTTGAAAATCAACACAGTAATTAAGTAATTTAAATATTTGTTCCTCTTGAAAACTGTGTTTCTGGCATTATAAATGTTGTAATGTCTAATCAAATTTAAAAGAATATCATTTTACATAATTATTATGATGTTTCTACATAAGAAAACGTTGTATTTGATGTCTTCATCATATTTCAATAACAAAGACCACTTTATTTTTATTTCAACATAGCATAATTCTAAGCAAATATTTTTCTATTTCAACTAACTTGAGCTTCAATATCCGTTATTTAATTTTCGTTCTATTTAATTTATATGTATTTTTTTAATAAACGGTGTCTATTATCTGTTCTGCTTTGCATTCCAATGTTTTCTTTTTAAATTTTTTTTAGATCTCATTTAGATCTTGATTGAAAATATGTTGATATATCAAATGTGTTATTCATTTTGGTTTTAGCTCTTTCATCCACAAATATTTTGTTATTGGTTTATGTTTTAGCTTTGGATGTGTGATAGATTCCATCTACCATATGCAAAGATTTATTTTTCAGTTATATTTTCAATATTAACGAGAATCTTTCTTGTAAACAGTTATGACTCATATATCACTAAAAAAAAAGATGCAATTGGTTACAGTGCTGATTTTGCATTTGAAGTAGATAGAGACTTTGTTGCATGTGTTAGTTATTGTTGTCGTGACTTTAATTACTGTGAAACTTAGAAAATGACGTAGAGTATCTTATGGTGAAACCTCTTATGATAGGCTATATATTATAGAATTAAACTTAAATGCAATGGTTTTTTAGAGCGATAAACAGTGTGCAAATAATACTAGAATGGATATGAGAGATTTTGTAAAATTATGTCATTTGTTTCAAACGAAAGGGGGATTATAATAATCTAGACGTATGTCAATAGAAGAACTAGTTATTAGCTTCCTTCACATCATTGTCTATCATAAAAAAAATACGTTTATAAAGTGTTAAGTAGCTAGATCTGGATGATAATTAATAGGCAATTTCATTTTGTATTGAATTTTATTTTGAGACTGTATACCCTGTTATTTAAAAAACTTAAACTGATACCCAAGAATTCAATAAATAATAGATGAAAATAGTTCAAAAGTTGTTTAGGTGCCTTAGATGGGATATATATCAAGGTCAATGTAGATGCAGTTGATAAGCCTATGTACAGGACTATAAAAAATGAAATAACTACTAATGTCCGTGGTGTTTGCACCTTAGATATGCAATTCATATATATTCTACCAGAATGGAAAGATTCTACAACAAATGACGAAGTGCTAAAGGATGCCATTACACGCAAGAATAGGTTGAAGATACCACACGGTATTAGGTTTAATATTTTGGATTAGTTTATAATGGAACACCTTTTTGTTGTGTACTAAAGTTGTTTCACTGTAATAGGTAATTACTATTTGTGTGATGTCAGATACACAAATGAAAAAAGTTTTTTAACACCTTATAGAGGTCAAAGATATTGTCTTAATTATTTGAGGTTAGGACTCCAACCAACGACCCCGCATGAATATTTTAATATGAAATAATTTCAAGCAAAAAATTGTGTGAAGAGATATTTGGGTATATTGAAAGCTAAATAGGTAATTTTGTAGTAAAAGTCATTTTATTTAATAAAGACAAAATTGCATAATCATTTTTGCTTCTTGCCTTTTCCATGATTTTATTAGGTTTATTTCTTATCATGTTTTCTTGGTTTAATTGATTTTTGTACCATATAGTTGAGTTTACAATTTTTGTTCTACCTTTGTTGAATATATATTTATCTGATTTTTTTTTCTTATTGAGTATAAATGTATATGACAATTGTTTTTAATAATCTTTATTTTCTTTCCATGTCTATTGGTTTACTTAATGCCCTAACACAAACATTTTAATCTTTTTTTGTTTTTGATTTACTATATTGATATTGTTGTATGATATCTAACTATGTGATTAGGAAATTAACATGTCTTCATTTTGTGTCAATTCTTCTCAATCTCTAAAAGGCCCATTCAGAAAAAGAACATAAAAGCTTAAAGATAGGTAACCATTCATGGACATGGGAGGAGGATTCATATCTCGTTCAATGCCTACATACGTTGGCAGAATATCCTAGATAGAGAGTAAATAATGGAATATTTAGTGTTGGATATCTAGGGTATCTTGAAAGGATGTTGGAGCAACTCATTCTTAATTCTTAATTTAAAGCCACCCTGAACATCGAGTCAAGGATTAAGCTATTAAAAAGATAATATCATGCTATTTGTGATATGAAAAACATAAATAGATTTGGATGGAATGATCAATACAAATGTATCACTATTAGAAAATCAGTTTTTGATGAGTGGATTCGAGTAAGTTATTTAACATTAAACTATTGCTTAACTTACTTATTTTATGTTCTTCTCTATTCATTATATTTGATTAGTAGGTTCGAGTAAGTTATTTAAGATTAAATTATCACCTAACTTACTTATTTTATGTTCTTCTTTATCATTATATTTGATTCATATTTATTTTAATTTTTGTGTAAACTCATCTATATGCTAAAGGGTTAAAAAAACAAACATTTTTTTTTATGATTTTAAAGTGATTTTTGGAATCAATAAAGTAATAGATCAGAGAGTTGAAACAGTAGCTAGTGCTGTTGATGTAATGAATGTTGGTAAGGATGCTTACTTCTCTCCAAAGTTTGAACCTCGTAATGAAAAAATATGAAGAGAATAGACGATGAAAAAGAAATTGGTTTAATTGCTCCGACCTCTACTAAGATGTTATCATGCAAGAAACATTGTAGGAGTGAGTACGGACCAAATGTTGAATTGGTTGAGCACATAGGCAATCTATGAGCTCCATATGATAAGGTTATGAACCAAATTGAAGGTATTTTAGCTTTCTTCAAGAAAGAAGTTTAGAATAGTGATAGAAGAATGTCACTTTTCAATGAAATTATGCAACTCGATGATTTTTCGACTGATAAAATGCTTGCTACTGATGAGTATATATTGAAAGAAAATCACAAAATAGTTTTTTCTACACTACCTAGAAAGGACTACATACAAAAATAGTTAAATAAATATAATACCTATAAGCTATCCTTTGACTTTCCTCATCTTGGACATATGTAGAATGCAGTACATTTTGCCAGCATTCATATCTTATGTATTATTGATATTCATTTAATGAGTATAAAAAGGTTTTTTTTATTGTAAATAGTTGGCGTACTATAAATTTTTTTTTTAAATTGAATTTAATATTTAATCTCGTATATATGACTATTTTCTTATTTTTATTAATAAAACAAAATTCGTATTTATGTGAATGATATGATTTGTACTCGTATAAATTAATAAAAAAATGGTCGTGATATTATTTAATTGAAATAATTGGGGTTGGTATTAATTTAAACAATTATGATTTTTATTAATTAACAACTATACATTCACGTGAAGTACAAAGAATTTGTAACTCTTATATAAATTTACAATTGATTGGTTATCCTAAATCCTTAATGTGCAAATGTGGATATATAGTCACACCATTCTAGATGGACTTCATCAATTTTCTCTTACGTGAAGTGTTCTTTCTTCGCCCACTATTAATAAAATATAAGTACTTAATGTCAATGAATTTGCATTATATATATATATATGTTTAATAGGAACATATTAGTTAGTAGATGGTTTTTATGCTACCCCTGTTTGGTGTTCTCATTAGATCATACATAACAATCTCTTTCATATTCTACAAGTCTTGGTTGATGAGAAACCTAAAAATGAAATGGAGTTTGCAGTCAAAGTGATTTTAAATAAATTCAATATAAAATAATATATTTTACATTTACCTAAAATGTCACCCATTTAAACTTTCTATTTTTATGAAATGTACCCATTCCTCTAAATCAATAAAAACGAACTCATAAACATAAATACTAGTAATTACAAAATAACATATTTTATTAAAATATTCACTTAAATATAAATGTAAAATCTCTTTATTATATTGGTAAGCTCGAGTTTAGGCTTCAATCTTTCTTTTTCAGAGATCAATAATTAAGGAGTAAATGTAGTCATATCAATGACACCAAGCTACCAATAACCTTTGCAAAATAATATGCATGATAATGTTAAAATATAATACATATAATAACTATAGAAGCTGGATATCATACATTATCCAATTATTGCTACGAATTGAACTTACCTAGAATTATAAGGCACTAGATAATATTGGGATTGCTTTTTTATGCTCGACCCACAACATGAGCACGAACAATGAGAGAGCCAAAACCATAATTGATACGATTTGGGTTAATAAATCTGTATGTATTAGTTAATTGTCTTTCTTTCAACCCTGTGTGTAGGAAGCTGTATGATGAAAATCAATAATAGTATCATATCCATATACACAATATAAGAAAATATTTTCATATATATTTAAATCAATATATTAGCCAACCTCATATATACAATAATTTTAATAGCTAAAATCTCCTTCATCTCACAAAATGCCTCAATCTTTGGTTGTTCTATGAACATAGTCAAGGGATAATCAAATAATCCATGCTCAACCTTCATGGTAATGCCCGTTCCTTTTAATAAATGCTTACATGTACAAATGGATAACACAATTTTGGTAGATTGTGTAAAGTGTGATGATCTCAGGTTGAACATCTTGTTATAAGCAAAAATTAAATTAAAAAATAACTCAATTCACAAAAATAACCAAAATTGATGATTACTAGAGAAGGGGTTTGCTATAAGACTTTATCCGTGAATTCATTTTCGATAATGTCGGTAACAGACTAACACCAAGCCATGTTAGGTTACATTGTTGCCAACATTGCCTCTAATATTGCAAGTCATTGCTATTGCTTATTAAGCCTTTACTCTTACTTATCAAGTTGTTGCTGTTATTGTTTTATTATGACTTCATATTTAGCATTCTTCATTGCACATGGTTAAGGTTGATTCTTAAAGTACTGTGTTGGAGAGACAAAGTCTTCGACCACCCGAACATGACAAGTTTGTCTTTTGATCTTAAAACTAAGGACAAAGAATCTTCGCCATACCTAGTTTGCAGGTAATCAAATTCATAACTCGTAGCAAAGTCATCTTGAAACACAACATGCTGGTGAGTAAATATATACAATATTTATTCATACATAAAAGCCTATTAAGCATATGTGATATAAAAACAAAATAAACTTACAATTTTCTTAGCCATTTGTTCAGTTGCATCATTCCCTTACATTCCATCTTTACGCATATATCTTTTTCTTTAAACATCCCATTTTGGCATTTTAGATGTGTCCTGAAACTATATGAAAATATAAGTTTCTAAATTTCATTAAATGAATTTCATAATCTTCAACCATAAGTATAATAAAAGTGTTTGAATACTTACAAGATCATACTTCATATTTACATAATCCTTTTTTTATGTTCGATGGTGATACACTTATTGGGCCCGTATCTTGTTTTTTTTGTTATTTTTTGATTTTCTTAAAAAAAAAAATCAATCACATATTAACATACATATAGTTTGAACAATATTTTATAAGAACAAAAAAAGATCGATATGCATGCACCGAATTCAATTGATAGATGATCTCAAACAAATTGTGACCACTCAACTTCACTGATAACATCTAAATATATCATTGGAGGATGAGCCAACATTTTAGAATTATTAACAAATAACAAAATATATTTGGTTATCAATCTGCTTTTAAAGTCTCTAAATTTTAACCCAATAAATTATAATACAAGCTTTTTATATTCAGATGGGATGTCAAACAGTTCTTATAAAAAAGATTCAATTAAATTATGTCAATATTGTAATTGCATTCCATAAACAATGAACAATAAAGATGAATTAGTTTAGATTTCATTAAAAAAAACTTACCATAACTAAATCTCATATGCTGCCCTTCTTATTATCTGGAACCTTCTTTCAACTAGGTTAATTAATGAATATAGTCTATTGGATGACACATCCAATGTGGCTAGCCCACTTTACACCTATACTTAACACATGCTGCCCATATTGATTGAACTTAACATGAATTTTTTTTTACTAACTTTAAGTGATTTACTATATCTTTAAAATTTTTTTTTTTCAAAACGGATGTGTCAATTGAGATTTTTTCTTCATGTTTGGTAAAGGCAGAGGGAGACATATGTTCTTTTGAAGCCATAATATAAACAAATCTGTACAAATTTATTAATAGAATGAGATTAACATAAAAAACTAGCAATGCCAAAATGCATGGTTATAGCAAACATAGCAAACAGTTGGCTTACAAATAGTTTTTTTTTTTTGTAATCTTTCTTCTTCATAAATATTTACTGTTTTATTTGTTTTGCAATCTAGAAGTCAATGTACTTATAAATTAAATTTATAAGTAAGGCATGCATTTGGGCATTTGCATATTATAAACAAAAACAATAACCTTTGAAACATTCTTGCTATGTTGATCTTTTTTGTCAATACCTTTATTTGCCACAATCTAAGGAATCAAATAATGAACTCAAGAAGCAATAAAATTCAGTGTCGGCCAATGACCAAAGGTAAAATCTAGGATTTGTATGGCAAATATGGCAAGTTAAATAACCTAAGGCCAAACCTAAAGCTTTGGTGATATTTGCCCATGTGATTACATTTTTTCTTCCCATGCTACATGTTGCCTGCCTTTATTAATTGATTACCATGCCATAGGGATCAAGAATTGGAAAAGAAAGAAAAAAATGCCATAAATGAAGCTTGGAATTAAAGTTAAAGCCACTGGCTTAAGGAAGGGAGGCAATTCACTTGTACACAATGCAAATGTATGGCCCATAGTCAATGCAGCCTCTTATGCTGCCAAATAGAAGAAATAATGGAGTATGTGACTAGGTTATCAGTATTATGAAATACATTTAAGAATATCAAAATTTTTAAGCATGCACCATTTCTACTTTGGATTGTTGATTGCTCTTGTATTATAACAAAGCAAAGGGAAAACCACTTACTATATGAGTGTGACGATACAAGTTTCTAATGGCTTTGATTTATCAAAACAAGTAGAAAATGAAAAAAAAAAGTTCAATGTCGTGTGATCGATGGTACAAATGTAATATGGCCAAGCAAGCACAATCATTAGAAATCAATCTTGCTAATTAAGCACCATCATTGAACAAGTAAGGCATTTTAACAAATTGTTCATCGATTACATTTATCCACACAAATAAAAAAATGACTATTCATTGCTTGAAAAAACAACTTATCAGAGTTAGGCTTAGCGACGGTGGGGATGATTTAAGCTTGGTGGCAACAACAAAGACCCTGTGATGAGGCAGTCATTCAATGGAAAATAGGTTACTTGCTTCAAGCACTTTGTTTGCTGGTGGAGAGTTTAGGTGATGTAAACATAATGGTTAAAATTGAATGGGGTTTATGGTTTAAAATATATTAATTACTACGTTTATTTTAAATAAATACAATAATTGAGTGTAGTAATTTTTTTTACAAATATTGATTATTGTATTTTTTAAAAAAATAAACACAATATTTGAAAAAAAATTTAAAAGCACTATTACTACGTTTCTTTAAAGACACTATTATTGTGTTTTTTCTCGTAGAATTAATAAAACATGTAATATATTAATTACTACGTTTATTTTAAATAAATACAATAATTGAGTGTAGCAATTTTTTTTACAAATATTGATTATTGTATTTTTTTTAAAAATAAACACAATATTTGAAAAAAAATTTAAAAGCACTATTACTACGTTTCTTTAAAGACACTATTATTGTGTTTTTTCTCGTTGAATTAATAAAACATGTAATATGATCAATTATTGCCTTTTTTTATTAAAAATGCATTAATTATGTTAAGATTTTTTTCTTAAATAATAATTACATCATTTATTTATTCATTATGTAGTATTTAATCAATATTATATTTTTATAACATCATTAATTACTGTATATATTAAACAATAATGTGGTAATTATTCATTGTTAATAATTTAAATTGTACCAATTATTGTATTTTTTTTTATAAAAACATAATAATTGATATAAATTCAATTTTATAAAAAATTATAAAATTTTGAGTTCATTTGATGATAAATCCATTATTTGTCCTATTTACTTTTTTTAAAATAAAATGAAAATTTTATTATATTATCAAAAATATTATGATAAAAATATATAATTTAATAAATGTAAATTTTCTCACTAAACACAAAAATTTAAAAATAAAATATCTTAGAAGTCTAAATTTTCTTCGGTATCATACTTTCCCAAAATCACACTTTCCCCTAAAGTTTAAGATTCCGTAACTAAATGCCCAGATTTTGTTGGCTAAAGAACAAAACCGACGTGTCTTGTCTTGACCCAAGAGCTCTCATTCGAAAATTAAAATAACTTCGACTCCTAGGTCGTCGGATTTATGGTTGGCTTACGTCTTGTTTGTTCCAAGTTCCAACTACTAATTACGGGTGTTTACCTATTAAAAGAATCCCAAAAATCCTGGATCCATCCGTCCATCCATCAATCTTTTCTTACCATTTTCAACTTTGTACTTTACTCTGGTGCCTCACCCTTTTCCCTCTCCGCCTTTGCAAACACTGAAAAATCTCAATCAACACCATGCCTTCCTAACCTCTCTCAAAAGTTCCTCGCCGTCGATGCACCATTTCTCCAACAAGGACTCCGAACCCGCCAATTCTCGTCGCTGCCTCTGATCAACGCTGCAAATATCGACTCCAATAATAAAAAATATTCCATTGCCAGCTCTTTCATAAAATGGATCTCGGGGATTGCTGTTGGTTCGAGCTTAGGATTAGTCTACTGGTACTCAACTTCAGTTTCGGATTGGAGTTCTGCCTTTTTCAAGAAACCCTTTTTGTCTTTCGCTAAAGGGTCAACGGAAACTGCTGAATTTACTGTTGATGGTTCAATAAACGCTTTTCGTAAACTAGCCCTCCCTGACTATAGCTCTAAGTTCATCTTCGGAGGTTATCATTCTTCTTCTAATTTCTCTATCCTTTTTGTTTTAACAAATTGTAAAATATTTGGTGGCATTAGTATTTACTATTTGATTTTTCTTTTTCCGTTGCAGAGGTGTATGGAAGGAAAGTTTTCTTTAACAGAAGCGATTAAGATTGTGGAGTCCACCAAAAAAGGTGAATTATTGAATAATTGTGTTGAATATTGATGGTAGGAATAGTTCTTAGAAAAATTTTAATTCTTCTCATAACTATAACTGCTGACAAGTTGACTTTAGTTTGATTGGTCAACATATTGATTGTAAAGAAATAAAGCAGCTTGTGTTTGTTCTTCCAATTCTTTTTTGTTTGGATTCTTGATTTACTGTGGGCAACTTTCTGCATTCAGTTATTAATATTTATTTGGTCTTCATAAGGTATCTTATGAACGTTTCCTTATTTACCCTCTGTCATGTCCTCATAGTATCTCTGTGCTTGCAGGTTTTTGAGTATTTTGCCTCTTTTCGAACTGCTGAAGGAGAATTACTCATGAGACCAGCTGATCTAATGCGAACATTTGTTCCTGTTTTTCCTCCATCTGAATCCCACCTTGTTAGAGACGGTTATTTGACAGGGGAAAGGAGTCCTAGCGAGTTACGTTGTGATCCTTAAGAATTTTTCATGCTTTTTGATATGAACAATGATGGACTTATATCTTTCAAAGAGTAAGTGGCCGATATCTCACAATTTAAACAGACTATTCGGTGCACCTTTTCTTCTTTATTTGGGTGATACAAACTCTGAATAATTTCTTTGGAAAAGGTATATCTTTTTTGTAACATTACTGATTACTCAGCATCCCCGAGTCAAGCTTCTCCATTGCATTCAAAATGTTTGATGTAGACAACAATGCGTTTGGATTTCTATATCTATTTAAAAATAAGTTTGAGCTAGTGGTCTTTGCTTCCTTTACACTTTTATCTTAACATGTTAGTGATTTGACTATAAATATCTATATATGGGGAGATTGATAAGGAAGAATTTAAGAAAGTGATGGCTTTGATGCGAGCTAATAACAGACAAGGGGCATTCCACAGGGATGGACTTCGCATTGGGTTAAAAGTTACTGGCTCTGTGGAGAACGGAGGTCTGGTGGAGTACTTCTCTGGAAAAGTGGAAAGGCACGCCTCCAACATGATAAATTTGTTCAATTCATGCAAAATTTGCAGGATGAGGTGAGTCCCCTTCTTCCAAGTCTTAACAAAATTGAAATCATTTTTGTAAATGGTTGTGCATGATATTTCTTTAGTTCTTATGCTGTACCTTATATTGGTGGAATTTTGCAAAAAATGCTATTCTTATCGTGGATGTTTCATGGTATTCTTGGCATGACTATTATTCCATTGCCTATCAAGCTTTGACAACTTGGAGCATTTTCATGTAGCATGAGAATAGGTGTTAAGATTGAGCCAAAATCTAAGGGGCAAAAGCATTTTCTATAAGTTTTTTCTTTTATGGTTGTAGGAGTTGAATCTTTTTATCAATTTGAAATGTATCATTTAACTTGTAGAACGCTTGTAACGCATAGCAAATTGCACTAATTTTTTTTTTCTTTTATCTTGGAGCTTTCACATTTTTACCTATTTTTCTTTCTCCCCCACGCACAAATTTGATGATTGTCATATTCAAAATAATGTTTATTATATTTTGTAGATGTTGAGATTAGAGTTTGATCATTATAACTACAAAGCCAAGGATTTTGCATTATCCATGGTTGCTTCCGCTGATATGAGTCATTTAGACGGGCTGTTTGAGTGAGTTGATGTATTAAATGACGAGCCATATCTTAGGGAGATTCAAATCAACTTGGATGAATTCAAACGTTTTGCTGAGCTACGTAGAAAATTGCTGCCATTTTATTTGGCTCTTTTTAGTTATGGGAAAATTAACGGTCTACTGACAACGGATGACTTCAAACGAGCAGCATCTCACGTAAGTCTTGTTGTTTATGATTTGTGGTTTCTTTTGTGACTGGTTATAACTTTCCAATAAGAAATAAAAAATTTTGAAAAGTCACTGAATTAATGGCGACTTTCTTTAGCTTTATCTATTTTCTCATCGGGTTTAATGTTAAAATGAGGTTCCTAAAATTGACAACAATGTAGCTTTCGTGTTATGCACTCAAAGGTTTATAAATTGAATTTTTTTCCCATTAAATCTTAGAAAAGTCATTAGATGTTGCTATAGGTGCAACTTTGACTTTTTGAGCAGATGTAATGCCTCAACAATGGTTAATATCATGTGCTTACAAAATTAATCCATCTTCTTGTTAACATCTATTTTGTCATATGCAACGGTACCTTTTCTCTATATGATTACATGATTGCATTTGTTTATGACTTTTGCATGGCAAATTACCGTTTAGAACTTTAGATTTGCATGCAGCTTTAGGTGTTCTAACATGCATCTTAAAATTCTATCTTTTCAATTTCTTACCTTGTTCCATCATTTTCTTTTTTGGTATTCTTTCCATTTTTCTTAATAAGAAACCTTGCCATTTAGTTTGAATTTTAAGAATCTTCCATGCATAATGATTGCCAATTCCAAATATCAGACTTTCACAGTAAACATCATGATGAAGTGATCTATGCATATACAGGTTTGTGGCATATCACTTACAGACAATGTTGTTGAGATCATTTTCCATGTGTTTGACTCCAATTGTGATGGGCATTTAAGCTCAGATGAGTTTGTTAGAATTTTAATTAAGTGAGAAAGTGATATTGCTTAACCTGTAGAGTCAGGAATTTTGGGACTTGTATCTTGCTGCTGGAACCGTACAAATAATAGCTTCATTGGGCGGTTGATCTCATATTATGGTATAATTGCTGCTGGGCCTTTTCATACTGTATAATTGATTGTTTCTTAAAGTATGTAAATAATAATTGGAAAACATTTATGGAAAATGTTATGAGATTGGAAAATTGACAATTTTAAAGAATAAGAAGGATAACTCGTGTACAGAACTGGGGCATATGAGGTTCAGTTGCCCAAGAAAGAAGACTCAGTCTCAGTATCCAACTTTCTCTCAGACAAGTGCTTCCGCCATTACTGAAGTTCCTGTCACTCCTGCAGACGTTGTGCCTGTCCTTAATGTCGGGATCTGCTCTATCATCCTCTGTTTGACTCACTCTGCAATTTATGATTTAGGCTTTGGGTTAAAGTTCTTAGGATGAGTTTTGGTTTAGGGTATGAAGAAAGATAGAATGAAAATAAAAAATGAGAAAGGAAATGTTGAAATGGGTATAAAGGGTAGTTCTCAGCGGAAAGAGAAATATTATTGTGGAGTGCAGTGGATAAAAATTTGTGTTTAAATTTTAATTTTGGGATGTAAATAAGAAATAGGTGTAAAATAATTAATAGGGTGCCAGTTTTTTTTTTTTTTTAGTTTTGCTAAATTTACTTATAATTTTCATTAAAATTGTAAATTATGTTGTTTTTATATATTATTTTAAATTATTTTCGTCTTAATTATCATATTGTATTTAAAATTATTAAATTTATTTTTTTTGTTAATAATTTTATATGTAAAAATCAAAATTACGAGTTTAATCATAAAAGATAAAAAAAAAAAAAAGCAAATCAGTTGACATGTGACTAATATCTTGATACTTAAAAACTTGCAAAATTTATTATATGAAATATAGATCATCTTAGAAAATGAATTTTTTAAATAATGCTATCTTGTATTGTTTGAAAGGAATGTAATTGGTATTATATACTCATTTTATCAAATTAATTATCGATGATTTAATAATATTTAAAAATTATAAATTTAAAAAAATTTATACATATTATATACTTAAATCAAATAAATAATATAACAGAAGGTTTAAAGATAGATTAAAATTTTTAAAAAATATTATTAATTCAATTAATTCACGTGATGATGATGAAAATATATAATTGATTCATAAAAAAATATATATCTTGGGAAAAATATGAAAAAGAAAAAAAAAAAAAAAAAGCGCCAAACTCACGCAATTGAAAGCTAACTATGGACATGTAATAACAGTGAGTTGGAGATTGATTGGTCGGCTTGTAAAGGAACAAAAGGAACAAACAAATTCTCCCCGGACTTTCCATAAAACCTACGCAAACGCAAGGGCACGACAAAATTGGACGGTCCACTAAACGCGCTTGCTTGGAAACTGACTTTACCATTTACTGTGCACAACGTTGCCTTTCTTCCCGACAGCCAAACTCTAACGGCGAGAGAAAAACAAAGAAATAACAATGCAGAAATGAAAAAAAATAATAATAAGAAATCTCTTTCATTTCCTCTGCCATAAACAAAAAAACCATCCGCATATAATAATACTCCCCTCTTTTATTCCACTTTGAAATTAGCGTTAAACCATCCGCATATTATTATTATCAGATTGTTTTTCTTTGTTAATCTTTTTAGTTGGAATTCTTAATCCAAAAATGCGGAAGCCAACGGGGAAGAAGAAGATTCAAGAGGCTGCCCGGAAAGCTGTGGAAACCAACAAGCAAAACAAAGCCTCCGCCGATCGAACGTCGAAAGCTTTCGATGAAGACACGGCAATCTTCAGCAACATGTCTCAAGAGCTCAAAGAAGAAGGTAACCGACTCTTCCAGAAAGGCGACCATGAAGGCGCGATGTTAAAGTACGAAAAAGCCCTTAACCTCCTCCCTAGAAACCACATCGAGGTCGCCCATTTACGCAGCAACATGGCTTCTTGTTATATGCAAATGGGTCTTGGCGAGTACCCCCGCGCCATTGCTGAATGTAATCTGGCTTTAGAGGTTTCTTCTAAATATAGCAAAGCTTTGTTGAAAAGAGCTAGGTGTTATGGAGCTCTGAATAGATTGGATTTAGCTTATAGGGATGTTTATAATGTTTTAACTATTGAACCCAATAATTTATTTGCTTTGGAGGTTTTAGAGAGTGTTAAAAAGGCTATGGATGATAACGGTGTCACCGTTAATGAAAATGAACTTGGTTTGTTTGATAATGAGCCTGCCGGGGCTTCACGGTTGCGAAAAGTGGTGAAGGAGAAGTTGAGGAAGAAGAAAAACAAAGGGAAAAATGTTGAGAAAAATGAAAAGATTGATGATAAGGCTACGGAAGAGAAGAAGGCGGAGGATAAGATCGTTGTGGAGGAGAAGAAGGTTAGTGTTGTCAAGGTCAAGGATAAAGAGGTTGTTGTGAAGACTATTGAGGAAGAGAAGAAGGCCGTTGAAGAAGAAAAAGTGATTACCAAGACGGTGAAGTTGGTGCTTGGAGAGGATATTAGGTGAGCATAATTACCTGTGAATTGTACGATTAAGTTGGTGAGGGATATTGTTCAGGATAGGTTTCCAGGATTGAAGGGTATTCTTGTGAAATACAGGGATTCAGAGGGTGATTTGGTTACGATCACTACAACAGATGAACTTAGTTTGGCTGAATCAACTAGTGCTGTTTCAGGAGGATCGCTTAGGTTCTATATTGTTAAAGTTAGTCCTTACCAGGAACCAGCTTATAAAGGAGTAAGTAAACTGGAGGTGGTCAAGAGTGAAGAGGAATTGAGCAATGTTGTTGAGAATGGTAATGCAGACCATTGTGTAGAAGCTATTAAGGGAACATGCGTGGAGGATTGGATTGTCCAGTTTGCACAATTGTTCAAGAACCATGTCGGATTTGATTCTGATTCTTACTTAGATCTTCATGAACTTGGGATGAAATTATACTCGAAAGCAATGGAGGATGCTGTGACAAGTGAAGATGCACAGGAGCTTTTTGAAATTGCTGCAGATAAGTTCCAAGAGATGGCTGCTTTGGCATTGTTCAATTGGGGAAATGTTCACATGTCCAGGGCAAGGAAGCATGTCTTCTTTACAGAAGAGGGTTCAAGGGAATCCATACTAGTACAGATTACGAGTGTGTATGATTGGGCACTGAAAGAACATGTTTTGGCAGCAAATAGGTATGAGGAAGCATTAAAAATTAAACCAGATTTTTTTGAAGGTCTTCTTGCATTGGGGCAACAGCAGTTTGAGCAAGCAAAACTCTGTTGGTACCATGCAATTGGGAGCAAGATTGACTTAGGGACCGGACCATCCCAGGAGGTCCTTCAGCTTTATAACAGAGCAGAGGACAGCATGGACAGGGGTATGCAGATGTGGGAGGAAATGGAGGAGCAACGACTAAATGGACTCTCCAAATTTAACAAGTATAAGGCCCATTTGCAGAAAATGGGTTTAGATGGGCTGTTTAAAGATGTCTCTGCTGAAGATGCTGCTGAGCAGGCTGCTAATATGACTTCACAGATATACCTGTTATGGGGAACTTTACTTTATGAGCGTTCTGTTGTGGAATACAAGCTTGGGCTGCCAACTTGGGAAGAATGTTTGGAAGTTTCAGTTGAGAAATTTGAACTTGCTGGGGCTTCTCTAACTGATATAGCTGTTATGATAAAGAACCACCGTTCCAACGAGACTGCATTGGAAGGTATGTACAAAGGAGTCATTTGTAAACTTCTCTTGTTGCACTTGTTTTGTTCTCACTTGTGTTGCTGTTAGGAAAATTTTTTGTTGGGAAAGTTTTTTATCCCCTTAATTTTATTGCAGGTTTAGGATTCAAAATTGATGAGATTGTACAGGCATGGAATGAGATGTATGATGTGAAAAGGTGGCAGATTGGTGTTCCATCATTCCGGCTGGAACCATTGTTCCATCGCCGGGCTCCAAAGCTTCATTCTGTCTTGGAGCATCTTTGAGTTTTCTGTTGATTGGGTATTCTTTTGGGGCATCAGACAAGTGCTTCAGTTTTGTATAATTAATTTGTCAAGATCAGTGTTTTTGTGCTACTAAGATAGGTAAGCATATTTCTGTTCAGCTTGTTGATCTGCAATTTCCATTATTACCTTAATCTTATAACTGTTAATAATTATTGGCCTGATCTACTCATTTATAAAAATAGAAACTGTTTTTAGCACCACTTGGATGAAAAATAGTTTGCCCCTGGATGCTATAAAATAGTTTGCACCCGGATACTATCATAAGGAGTCATGTATTTTCATTCAAAATGGCTTTTAATTAGTCATAAACTGAAATCATATTGTGGTTTTAGTGTGGGTTCTGGCTTTTAATCTATTATTTGGCCTTTCAGTTTTCCCTTGGTTACATGGCCTTTAATCTCGTTTGATTTAGGATTTCTTTCAGTCAATGTATTAGTGCTGATCGGACAAAGGACATCATGTTTAATCTTTTGTGTAATTGCAGGTCTATTTTTTTGTCTGTGGACTGTTGTGTCTTGCTCGTTGTTACTTTTTGGCAGCGAAGAACAAAACTTTGTAAGGTGTTAGGTTGATAAAGTGCAATTTGTGATTGGGCATGAAGTCAAGTTCAGACATTCATTTTGTCATTTTTTGAGGGATTTTTTTCACGCAGCAATTTGCAGTTCGAGTTATTGGTATATGATTTGATTGGTTCATTTTCAAGGATAATAATTGGTTGTAAGACTACCTTCTTTGTTCTGCATATAGGTCATCATTTGTTGTAAATTTCTTTTTGTTTGGTCAGGTCAGTTGTAAATATCAATCTTGACACTTTGTTTTCATGTGTTTTTATTTTTGAGAGTCGAATTCATGAAATTTGGAATTTGATTTGTGATATAAATCATTTTTTTTCTCTTGCATCAGTAGTCTCCTGTGTTTTCAATACATATTGTTTTAGGCTCAAACCCTAAGTTTTGGAGGTAAGTTATCTAAGCATTAAGTTCTTTTTGCTCTACAAACTGATCTATTAGTCTTTATATTTCTAACTTTTTCTATTTATTTGTTTTGTTGTTGTACAATAAAACTTGGGGTCTAATTTCACTTCAATGTTGCTTTTCTTTTTGATATTTCTATAAACAATATGAATGCACAAGCCTTAAAGAAGAGATGGTGCTTGACAAGAAGATGGGATAGATGGGAACAATAAGTCTCCCTGTACCAGTGTAGTGGGAGGGATGTACTGTAATGTCGATTTATGACTAAATTAAAAAATTTAGTCATAAAACGTTTTTATGGTTGAATTCTTAGGAATTCAGTCATAGAACACAGTTATGATTGAGCTAAAAATGTTAAGGTATTTTCATATTACAAGTTCCATTCATTTCGCATTGGCAAATTAGCCATGGAAAGGAACAAAAAATAGGAGTCCCAATCAAATTTTTTATATTATATATAACAATAAGCTATGGCATTTTTTTACTATAAGATGATGCAAAAAGGTTTTACACATGATTTTTTTTCTTCTTTTTGAGGAAATACTCAAGAAAATTATTTACACATTGGCAGTATTTAATATAAATGATTTAATTAGTAAATAATTCAATGACCATTCTAAACATATTCTATTTTTTTCCTTCACATATTTTTTAAAAATTATTTTTAAATAAAATTATTTAATTATTCTTTTTTCTTTTTTCTTTTTTACACCCCTTCTACTTTTAAGCTTTTAAATTTGCAAATTTGAAAGTCTTTCAAATTTTTTTGAAAGTTTTTGTTTCAAAACGTTGAAATCAAGAAGAAATTTAAAAACTCATATGCATAGTTTTTCTCTATCAATTTGTAAATAAAATTATAATTATTTAAAACGATTCGTTTATTTTTTTATGATCTTGTAAAAATCATTCAGGATTTTTTTTATATATAATTTACCATATATGAATTTATGTTAAGTTATAAAACTTATAAGAAGTGCATATATGAAAATTTTAAAATTAAAATAACAAATGATAATTAAATAATTTTATTTAAAGATAATTTTGAAAAAAAAAAGTGGGCATCGAGAGAAAAAATGAGAAACATTTCATCTACATTTCTTTTTATTACACTTCCATAATTGTCCAATCACATTAAAAAATTATATAATGGTCTACTATTTATAAATATGAGCCCTATAAATTTCACATAATTTTGAATTATGACTAATTAATTATAGTATAATAATTGTAAATGATATATTCTAAAAAATGAAGTGTTTAAAATTGGTTTTTGTGATTAAATTAATTTCTATATTCCAAAAAATAAGTTGTGTTTAGAATCAATCTTCGTGATTAAATTAAGACAGTTGCTATTTGCATCTTAACAATTACTCAACACACATTTTTATTTTTAACACCTCATTTTTTATTCAACACATCCCGCACCTAAAATAAAAATTTATCAAAAATCCATACACTCAATCTCTTTTCCTTCACATCTTATCTTTCATCTCTCTTTTCCCAACCGAAAATCCTAAAGGATTAAGCCTTAATCAAGTTTAATTCAAAGGAAATTTCACCCATTTGAAGTTAGAAAGCATAAAATCATAGGTTAATCATTTTTTTTTTCTTTTTTGTTTGATTTTGTGTTTATTTTTTGAAGATTTTATGTTAAAATGTTTGGGTACGATTCAAAATTTTCAAAAAAGAATTTTTGAAAATTCTTAAAGGTTTTTGGAAATGGACATCCAGAATCATTTAAGAATTTCCAAAAATATTTGATTTTATATTTAGTTTTGTAAGATTTCATTTTGAAATGTTTGGGAGTGATTTGAAACTTTCAAAAATGAATTTTAGGAAGTTTTTAAAGGTTTTCAAAAATGGATGTCTGAAAGCATTTAAAAGCTTCCGAAAATCCATTTTGAGAAGCTCTTAAAGGCTTCTGAATATCCATTTCTGGAAACCTTTGAGAACTTTAATAATTGAATGTCCAGAAACTCTTAAAGGTTTCCAGAAATTAATGTTCAGAATCCTCAAAGAGCTTTTGATTCTTAAAGGCTTTCAAATATTCATTTCTAAAAATTCCTTACAAATATGTAAAACCCCACAATATTTTGATATTTCATGCGTGTGATTATTTGCTTCGAGAACTAATATGTTATCATTTAATATTTGTAAAAATAGATATGGCACGAATGAGAGGAATGGATGTTAATCGATGTAGTGGATGTGCTACAGTCAATATTCGGAGGTGTCTGACTCCTTTTGAGAGGAGATGATGAGCTGATGATCATGTACATGAGCAGGTTGTTGATTTGGTATAGTAGCCCGTAGAGTAATCGAATGTTTATGTTGTAGAACT
Organism: Durio zibethinus; assembly: GCF_047325235.1. Lineage (NCBI taxonomy): Eukaryota > Viridiplantae > Streptophyta > Magnoliopsida > Malvales > Malvaceae > Durio > Durio zibethinus. The sequence continues at coordinate 17,545,426 of NC_143174.1, forward strand.
GGTTGTTTATCCCTTAGAGTTGTTTCTTGTAAGACCGGTAGATATTTATCTGCTTTTGAGTTTTGGCACTTATATTGCAACATAAATATAGAATGGCCAAGTAATAAATTAAATGAGATTTATGATTAATGCTTACTTTTATTACTTACTTAATGTATGTAAAATTAATAATTAGTTTCTATTTGTTATTATTTTTATAAAAGCGAGCTATCTTAAAAGTAATTAACCATGGGACAAAATTACACCATTAGCTTCTAAATGCTTTTTAGCAGCGTATTTTTTGTCATGTTATTGAGTCGAGATTGCTACCTTTAATCGATTGCATCTATCATTGGTCCAATAATACGATAGTGTCAACATTTGTTGAGCAGTGGTAGCTGGAGACAAATACGTTTCACTTATCATTCGATGAGATAATGATCACATTGGATGATATATACACGATTCTTTACATACCCATAAGGAGGGTGATGATATTGGTTCAGAAACTGACAATGGATGAGGCGACGGCATCGTTGGTGAAGTTGCTCGAAGTTTCAGAGGATGTGACATCCAATAAGATTAAGATTTTCTCATGGTGCATTTGTTAGGCTGTAGTGGATGTATGATACACTTAAAGGTGTTATCGATAGTGCTTCTAATATAGATATGGAATGCGTTACTAGAGCTTTCTTGTTCTATCTCTTAAGATGCACTCTTTTTGTCAACAAAAGTGGAGTTAAAATATCTATGGGGTACTTACATTTATTCAATGACTTGAGCACCATTGGTATGTATGCTTGGGGGATAATTTGCTTAACATATTTATACAAGTAGCTTGGTATAACAAGTAGAGCTTAGTTCACTATATTGCTGGTTATTACACTTTTTCAGGTATATTAATTACATTAGTTTAATGATTTATATATTAGTTATATTTGTTTATATTACATTTCTTTATGTATCTATATTATATAATTTATGTTTGTTTAATGTAAATGCAAGCTTGGATTATAAGCATTTTTCTAAGCTTAGTCCAGTAACCAACATAGGATATTATGATGATTAGCCTTATCTCAGCAGTGGAAGCCTTATACGTATACTGATTTACTGTGGTAACTATGAGAGCAGCTGAATGACTTACCATTAGCTTAGGTGTGTTAAAGCCCTTATAAAACAAAGTCACAATGATAGCATTACCTTTTACTGGAAATTACTTATATTTTTAGATGAATGATATACGGGGCTATGTTAAGCCATATTATAAGAAGAGGGTGTTACAATAGTTTGGTTATGTATAGGCCATTCCTTTGACCCTTCAAGCTCTATGTCGAGCCAACTGTGGAGTATCCTTCATACATATGAGTTGGCATATAATTTTTTACATCAATTTTGGGATTGATTGACATGCGTATTCTGCCTGTCGATCATTAAAGGCATCGATTTGCTGTATTAGGCGAGTTTTCACTAGATTATGATGCTTGGTATACACCAGTTTCTCATTGGTACATTCAAATTTGGTGCATATATCCAAATTTAAGTCTGCCACGGTCGCCTCAATCATCTCAGTCTTTAATAGGTCTACTAGAGATACGGTAAGTTATAGCTTTAGTATTAGTTACTTATACAATATACCCAATTACATGTTTTGGATATTGATTTTTCTTGTTATAATTCTGTAAGTGAGATCGTAAGCATTAGCAGTTCTTCATACTACTATTTCTAGTGGTTTACAATAGGGATTGGATGTATGGAGAAATGCAGTTTTTAAAACACATGCCATCTTGTTTGAGTTGCATACATCGATTCTTAGATCATATTTGATTCTAGTGCCTAACCTATTCACTACCGACCTCCAACCTCGATGACATCATAACCCAATTCCTTTCGATTCCCACCTCTGGCATTGAAGGCAACATCGCCCAATTCCTCGCGTATCTCATCTCTAGCATCAATAGGAGCGCTACTTGATTCCTCGCGTTTCTCACCTATAGCATGGATAGCAGCACCGTCTAATCCACCAACATCAAATTTAGCCTCACTTGGTGCATCTGCTTCATCACATTATATATATATATATATTCAAACTAAGAGACCCAAGGTTTAGGGAGTAGGATTTCATTATTGTAAAACTCCAACGTACGTTATGTTATTGTAATTATCATTTCGTATGATTACTTTACATTTTTTATTATTCATTTATGTTGGCATATATGATATTTGATATATAACATATGTGTTAGAGAAGTTGCTAAATATAAAACATTAAATAAAACATCTTAATAAATACAAAATATTCATTTAAATTCATCAATCAATTTTAATTGTTTCTTGGGTGGCTACATTAGAATTTTTGCTAAATAAAAACCTAAAATCCTCTATATGTGATACATATGAAGCGTCTCATCCTCAAGCACACTCATATTGAAGCTTCCGTCAATTGCATACAATAGAGCTATTGGTGAAAACGATTTCATGAACATTTACACAAAATAAATAGATATGATAAGTATCAAGATATGATATATATCAATTATAATGTGATTATAAATAATAAAAATGATAAATATCAAATCCAATAAATGGTACCTGCACAAAATGATAATATTTACAAATTAATCGTAATGACTTTGTGTTTCAATGATGCAGGTGGTATAGATCTAATGGGAGATAGGTCAAACATTGTTTCAAATTGATATGAACTAGTATGACATTATGTCATGAGGAAATCAAATGACTCATATCAAGTAAGGTCATCTATCGTTTGAGGCACAAATGTCAAAAGACAATACTATTTCTACCAATTTCTCAACACGTTCAATGAATTCATACAATGTGACATATTTGCCTTGATATCGAATCAACCTATTAATTAAATCTTGTTGCACTTATACCCAATCATTTATACCTAATCCAAATAGTCTAGCAATAAAACAAAAATCACAATGTCCATTTGCCTTAATATCGATAATAGTCTGTATATATGGATGTAATTCCATTGGAAAACTAGATAAATATCGTATTTTTTGTTCACCACATGAATGTTGAACAAGAAGTTTATCGATCTATGTTGTCATTTTCATTAAATTCATAGTGGTTGGTGATGATGTACTATCCTATGTAGATAACATAATCTCCCACTATAAGGGGTCGCATTGAGTAGATTTATTTGTTTTAATTACTCTGTGACCTTTTATCTTAGTAATCTCTAATGGTGGAATCAAGCACTCAACCTCGGATGTAATAGTCAACTCTTTTGATATGACATCCACTTGTTTCTTCATTAAATCCAATTTCTTTCAATAAGAATGCACTTTAGATAAAAAAATTAGACTTCCCACTGTATGTGCTCTGCAATCTCATTAGCATAAGGTAATCCGTGTGCATTGATAATGCAACCACAACATTGCTTGTTAATCTCAATTTGATTTGCTCACTTTACTTCCATGAATATCATATTGAGTGTGCTTCTAAAAACCAAACCTCTCAACTCTTTAAACAAAAAAACTTATAAGCATGCTCGACACTTATAATATTTTTATCAAATAAAGCCTTTATCTTTGTATGTTGCAGCTCAATAAAACCGTTAATTATACTCCATAATGATTTAAAATCTCTTTACGATGATCCAATGTGTTTCTAAAATTTTGAATGTGTATTCTTAGCCCTAAACAAATTAATAAAGGTATATTAGAATGAAGATCTTGTTATGAATGCAAATCTAAATAATCTTAATAAAAAATTATACTATATCATACCTATTTATTATAATATTTTCAAAGTGCATTACTTTATTTGTCTAAATAACAAGAAATCTCTCATTATGTTTTGTTAACCATTGCTCTTTGACATACTTAATTGCATCTGGATAAGTCTAGTAATCAATTTTCGATAAATTTATATGCCTTTTGTACTTATAATGGGTAGAAGAGAACACAAGGATATTCCAACTTGACATGAATGCCTCTCACTTCTACTTTTGCTAAAAAAACTTCTTATAATTTATGAATATGTTTCTTAAGATATGAAATTTGTACAGAAGATTTTTTATGCTCGAAAGCATAGTATGCATTGCATTCATCAAAGCCAAATCTCTATTGGTAATAATGACATTAGAAAATGTACCATAAAGTATCAAACTTTTTAACCTAAACAATGCCTAACTGTAGTTGTAATAGAGCTTGACCTTCATGTACATAAATGCAATAGAAAATGTTATCTCAATAGAAGTTACACCAATAATCTTTAGCAAAGGGAGACATATTTGTTTTATAGGTGCAATCTATAGTCAAAACACTTAAAAAGGCATGCAACAAATTTATACCAGTAGGGTGAGCCAAAAACAAGTCTTTCACATAGTTTCTTAACTCGTTAGTCCTACGCTACTCTACATATTTACAATCAAACAACCTTTATATGGCTTGTTGCATTTGTGATCTATTAGCTTTCTCAATATATTTGTTTCTCCAACATTTGTTATATATAGTCTTTTATAGTGCTGACATTCTTTTCATCATGTTATTTTATGGTCAATAATATGTTTTTGGTTTGACCAAATTGTTTGACATATCAACCATTATTGGCTTTTCTTTGTTAGATAATTGATTTGTAAATGAATTTCTTTCTAATTATTTTGCAAGTAGGTTATTTTGAAATTCATAGACTACCTTCACACCCCATTTATTATCATTTGCCAATTTAAACCCATATAACTGAAATAGATGATCACACTTCTTGTTTTCGTTCCCTTACGTTTCATTTTTTTTTACATTTGTCTTATTCTTTTGTTGCCTATATTTTCCACTACGTTCACATGTGAATTAGATTCTAGCTTTTCTACTCAAACCTCATAAATTAGAGTTTTTAATCACTACCACAAAATCAATATCTTTTTCCATCTATCTTGCCCAAGAAATCAATAATTTCTTACTATAAAACAATTGCACAACAATTTAAATTCTCATATTTTATATCTATATAAACTAACATTAAAAACAAATCTTTACGCCTCCCAAAGTTGACTTCACAAACATAAATGTACCTCTTCAGTAATAAATGAAGAACTACAATCATATATGATATTTAAATTCTTTGGTGATTCAATCTAGTCTATCATTGCATTTCCTAAATTATTCTACATGTTAATCAAATAAAATCAAAATTATGAAAAAAAAATTACTTTTGAAAATGCATTTCCAAATCATTACATTGTTTTTTGAAAATACATTTCCCGTACATTGAAGAAGTTTTCAAAAATAAAATTTTCTTTACTTTTGAAAATAATTTTTTAATAAATAGCTTACTTTTTCGAAAATAAATTTTTGGTAAATATTAAGTCATTCCAAATATGTATGTCTGGCTATATTCATATTCTTTTGAAATTTCTTTTTCGATAAAGCCTATCTGGATACATAATGATAATTTTAAAAATTAATTTTTGAAAACTCAATATAGTTTTAGAAAAAGCATTTATGAAAAGTTCAAATGTAGGGATAAAATCAACTTACACAATTGTCATCCCTCAATTCTTCGTTACTGTAATTGTTTCTCTCAAATTCATTTTTTATTTTGACAGTATATAAGATATTACAAATTTTAATTGTGAATTTTGATAATAAATTAACTTTTTGTTAGAAAAAAAAAAAAACACCAAACATGTTTTTAAAAAAGAGAAACTAAAAGAGAAGAAAAAGATATGAAAAATAAAAAAATAATTTACTAATGAATATTTAAATAATTTTATTAAATATTAAATTTGTAATAAGATTTTTAAGGCGTATTAAATAATTTTTGGGTGCCAATAGAACCCATCTTAAATGAATTCCTACCCTTGAAAGAATAAAATTACCCAATTACCCAAAACATTTTCATATATAAAAGGGATGAGGAGCGTGAAGAGCAATGCAGCTGAGATCTAGCGTAACAAATCCAGCAGTGTAAAAATGTCTCTTTCCATTCGACTTTGCATCGCACTCCAACGGATCAGCGAGTGTGGTTTTTTAAATTATTATTTAAAAACTGTTTCTTTTTCTTCTTATTCTTCTTCGACGACTGCTAAAACATTTCTGAATCTGAATCCAAATTCATCGAAAGATTAGGGCTTTAATTTCGCCCAGTCTCAATGGACAAAATCAGAAGAGCTTCGCATGCAGGATCTTGGTACACTGATAACCGTAAGTGCTTTAACTCGCTTTACTTCTCTTTTCTTTGCTTCCTCCGAAACCCTACAATTTTCATAATCTAATTTTGGTTCATGTTTTTGGTTGCCTTTTACGGATGATCAAGTCGAAAACTAAAATATGGTTTAGTTGGAAAGAAAAATAAAACAATGTCAATTAAAGTAGTGTTAAATGAAAATTTTAATGATTAAGTGTTGAATGTAGAATAATTCAATGGACTGATCTTCTGAAGTTGAAAAGATTAATAATTTCAACTTGTATTTTTGAAAGGCTTTAGGTAAATGTAGCGTACTACTTTTGCAATTCTAACTTCTAAGGAAGCAAACATTTTGAAAAGAAATATATATATTTTTAATATTTTAGAATTTGAACATAAAATGGCTTAGGAAAGAGTCATACTGATTTTCCTTAATTGTTTCAGTTAATTTACATCTTGATTTCTACATGTATAATATTTTCTCAGCAAAAAAATTAGCGGAAGAGCTTGATGGATGGATCAGGGCGGCTGGTTTGGCTAAATCTTCTGATGTAAGAGGTGTAATTGCTCCGTAAGTTGTTCTGTTACCTCATTGCTTGTTTCTCTTCTAACATAAACTAAAATTTTAATGTATTCTCTTGTTTCTGTTTTGATGGTGGCTTGGAAAATTCAGGCATGCTGGTTATTCATATTCAGGTCGTGCTGCTGCCTATGCTTTTGGAAACATAGATCCAACAAACATGTGCGTCTTTTTATCATATTTCTGCTCTTTTAATTGCTATAGTTTATAGTTTAATATCACATTGTGTCTCTGGAAATACCCTCATTGTTTTTTTAATCATTACTCATAGTGTGAGCCAAATTTGTCAAATATTGTGTACTGACTGCTCTCTGAACATTATGGTATTTGAATGAAAACAAATTACTTCATCTGCTTCTATTATGGTTAAAACATACTGATATGTGTGAAAATTTACAATTTCAGTTCTCGGGTATTCCTTCTTGGTCCATCTCACCATTATTACACTCCAAAATGTGCTCTGTCAACAGCTACAGTTTACAAGACACCAATAGGGGACCTACCTATTGACTTGGAAGGTGAAGGGATTTTTTCTTCTTGACTTTCATGTCAGATTAGCTTTGTTGTCAAGTCAAATATGATTTTTTATATATCTTATTGAGCTGATTGACTGCGGTTTTTTGTTTTTAGTCTTGTTTTTTCTTTTCCCTCTTGGTTGAGACATATAGCTTGTGAAATGGCTTTTTTGTTTGAGTGTTTACTATATATATATATATATATATATTTAATCCTAAAGCCCTTTTTGTCCACTTTGTGTTTTAATGGTCCCTAACACATAATTTAAGTAGAGTCATATTTGTTTCATCTTTCAGTCATTGAAGAGCTGAAAGCTACAGGAAAATTTGAATTGATGGATCTTCGAGTTGATGAAGCTGAGCATAGCATGGAAATGCATTTGCCTTATATTGCAAAAGTATTTGACGGGTAATTTTTGTCCATATATTAAACAAGGTTCTACACTTGGTTCTAATTGAAGCTGATTTTGCATGATGTTAATATAGGCATCCAGTGAAAGTTGTACCTATTTTGGTTGGTGCTCTTAGCGCTGAAAATGAAGCAATGTATGGAAAGTTGTTGGCCAAATACGTAGATGATCCTCATAATTTCTTCTGTGTGTCATCAGATTTTTGTCACTGGGGTTCTCGGTATGTTGAAGTCTATTTTCCTTATAAATTTCATCTTTGTTGAGAATGATGCACCCAAAACATGTCTTTTCATATCGCATATATACAAGCTACATTTTAGAGTATAGCTGTGGGCTAGTTACCTGAAACCTACCCCATCCCTGAACCACTAAAAAGGACTTGGTATATTTGTGATGTAGACTGTTAAGTTATCCTGGTTATTAAGTGTTACTTTTACTTCTGCCTTGACTTGCTACTCTTCAAAAATATCAGACACCAATCATTCAGCTGGTGAATGGGCGATGTTTATTCACTCTATACCTATCAAAAGTATATATACATTCTTTCTTTTAAAGAAATCTTTTTGTCGACGGTTTTAACTTTTATCTATGGTTCCATTCCATGATATGCACCAGCCAAGCTTGTTTTGGATAAATGTAGGGTATAGACTGATATGATTAAGGTTTTTTACATTGTGTCACAAATATTTAACTTTTGCTTTTGGTGTCAGGTTTAATTACATGCACTATGACAAGAAGTATGGGGCCATACACAAATCAATTGAGGCCTTAGACAAGACGGGCATGGATATAATAGAAACAGGAGATGCAGATGCGTTCAAACAATATTTGTTGGAGTATGACAATACCATCTGTGGACGCTATCCAATTAGTGTTTTCCTTCATGTAAGTGCCTCAAAGTGCTTGAAAGCTATCAAAAGGGCTTTGATAGAGGAAGCTTCCATCCCTTCAAAAAATACTCTTCAGCCTTTTTGCAAAATGGTTCTTTGAGTTCCTGATCTTTGATGGTCTTGCTTATCTTTGAATATTTCAGATGCTGAGGAACAGCTCAACAAAAATAAAGATAAAATTTCTCCGATATGAGCAATCAAGTCAATGCAAAACTATGAGAGACAGTAGTGTAAGTTATGCATCTGCAGCAGCAAAGGTGGATGCTTGAAGATGTAAAAAAAGAAAGTATTCTCACTGGAGTGAGAACTTCTGGCTATTTAAACTCGTTTGATTTGAATGTAATTTCTAACATAAGTACATGCATTTGCAAGACCCATTAAGTGGTGGCTTCCGTGTTCATAGATTAAGACTAATAACGGTACTTGTTTCCTCAAATTGTCGATTCGCTTCTGTTTGTTTGACTGTGAATTTGATGTGGATGCACTATTTGGGCAATGGCATAGCTTACATTTAGACATGATAATATGTGTATTTGTACATATTTAGACATTATAATTCGACTATTTGTATCATGTTTTTCTTGTATCAAATAGTATAAAATATAAAAAAATTATCATGTCAAATAGTGCCGTTATGTCAGACAAAATTTATATTTCCATTTGTTAAATTAATATACAATTTTTGTTAAAATTTTAATGCCTCATGTGAATTCATCAAATTTGCAAAATTATAAATATCTTTCACTTGATTTCTAATCATTTTCGAGCAAGCTGCTTGCAGTTGCAGACTCATTTTCACCCACAGACCATGTATTACCAGGTTTCTGAGGCTCAAAAACGATTATACCGCCGTCTGTCACTCCCGGAGAAAATTGGGTTGATTTCTGTGGATTTCCGGCTACAGCAAGAGGGTAATCTGCAGCTACCATCCGTTAAATTATAGTATATAATTATTATTTACGAAAGATTACTTAGAAATCAGATTGGAGGGAAAGGAATCTCAACAGGAAAACTTGGACATAACATGTATGTTTACAAATGGGAAAAGTCAAAATTTTTTTTGAGAATTTGCTGCATGCATGAACCAAGTGACATATGTACCTTACACTAGTAGGAAGATAAGAAGTGGAAAGGATGTGGCATTTTAGTTCAAGATCTGAGGCACCAAATATTGCCTCTGTTACATCTGGCTATCGCATGAGAATGTTGCTTGCGAGATTTTTGTGGAATCTTCTGGAACCCAATGCAAAAACAAAAGAGAAGATTGTTCTAATTTTATCATCAACAGCATCCTGACAAAGAAGAGAGCTTGGACGTGCAACTGGATGAGAGCGAGAGAGAGAGAAACCTTTTGTAGACATGCTAGTTCTTTGGCTTCATAAACAGAAAGCTGAGTGTGATGCACAGGGAGGAAGTATACTTGATCCAGAAGTAATTGGACCTGCGTATTTGAACCAACAGCTGGGATTCTCTCATCTGGCAACTGCAAGAGTTTGCTTTTACATTTCTCCCAGCCATTAAGATCCCAGTTGAAAATACGCAGTTAGAGAAAACACGATTATTGAGTTTTTGCGCAGCTTAAGAATAGGGTCCAGAGTTCAGACCTCAATTTACCAATGAGTTCTGAAAAGAACAAGACTGAGAGTGAGATATTTATAAAGGTCTCAGGTATTCATGCAGTAAAATATCAAATAACAACCTGAGCATCTGCTCCAGGAGAAGCAAGCACGTACGTTCATGGCATTAGAGAAAGCTAAGGCAGTGACTCTGCCAGAATGTCCAAATTTCCCAAGCTAACCAGTTCAATAATAAATAATGGAGAAATAGAGGGTGATCAGAGTCTGGAATTAACATAAATGGATGTTTAATTTGTGGATTTTTAGATTTTTGGAAGAAAAAGTGATTTTTGGAGAAAACCAATATTAAAAGAGAATGGTGATTCTTTAAGAATTTTATATTTGGTTTTGATAAATTTAAGATAATCTAATAAAGGTTTTATTATATTGTCTCTATTAATGGATCTTGATATATAATTTAGAGGAAGCCAATTAATGATGTATAATATACTTTATTTTATTTTCTTTTAAGGCATATTTTACCGTACTTATTAATATATATATATATATATATAGAGAGAGAGAGAGAGAGAGGCAAACAATATATTAATAAAAACATGATAAGAGTATAAAATTATAAAACAAAATATTACTATAACAATATTGTAGATATTTCAATTTGTCTAGGGGCTTATTTGGATTAATTTTATTATAAAAAATAATAAAAAACGAAAAAATGAAAAAAAATAATTGTGAAATTTGTATGAAATTATACGAAGAGTTTAAATTAAATTAAATTAAGAGAATAAAACTCAGAAGAATTGAAATCTTTTTTGATTTAGAATTCTCGAATTTAAAATTTTATAAATATATGTCCATACAAACCATACAAAAATACACAAACAAAAAATAAAAAAAAATATATAAAAAACCACAAAGGGAATTGGCGGGACTTGTTTGAGAGGTTTCAGAACCTATTGTTTGGCGTTGGTGTCGGTGAGGAAGTGAAGGCTGGAAGAATTTGGTGATTTATGTGTTGAAGATTGGAGCTAATAGTAGAGTTTCAAGGACTGTTGAAACGGGCATTATTTGGTTGTCTACAAGTTGGTTACCTTGCTATGAATAAGCCTCATTAATCGTGGAAGAAGTCTGACTATATCCATCGCTAAATGGTGCAAAGTCATTCTATTTGTGGAAAATAGCTTTATGGAAGGGCCCACTTGATGCATATTGATACTGTTGTTACAAAGGATTCGTTTTATCCGGACCTTAAGCCGAGTCATCGAATCGTTTTTGGTGTTTGAAGTTTGAGTCACGTCGTGTCATTCGTTTTTGGTGTTTGAAGTTTTGAGTCACGTCGTGTCATTCTAGTTGAGTGGTTTTTTTTTTTTTTAATTTTTAATTTTATTTAGTTATTTATTTATGTGTTTGTTTATTTTTAGTGTATTTTTTACATGATTAATTTTAGAAAAAGATAAAAAAATAAAAAATAAAAAAATATTTTTTTAAGAATAAATATTAATTATCTAATGATAAAATTTATAAAAATTTTAAATGATAAATTTCTATAAAATTCTTAGGTGAGAAATTTTATTTAAATTTATCCTAAATTATAAAATAATTTAGATAAAATTTCAATAACAATAATTAATATTTATTTTCAATCAAAAAAATAAAGAAAAAATAAAATAAAAATTTTAAAAAATACTAATTACCCAAGGATGTGATTTTTATAAATTTTAAATGGTAAATTTCTTAAGAAATCTTTAGATGAGAAATTTTTCTAAATTTATCCTACATGGTGAAATAATTTGGATGAAATTTCAATAAAAGTAATTATATTCTTTTTCAAATAAAAAATTTGATTGTAAATATTTGATAATTATCCAATGATGAGATTCTTAAAAATTTCAAATGATAATTTTTTTAAGAAATCTCTAGGTGAGAAAATTTCTTTAAATTTGTCTTAAATAGTAGAAAAATTTAAATAAAATTTCAAGAAAAATAATTGTCATATTATTTTCTTAAAAAAAAAAAGAAATAAAAAGAATTTCTAAATGAGCCCAAATTGTGAAAAATTTAAAAATTAAAAAAAAAATTATAATTTGACCCAAACGGTGAAATAATTAGATATATTTTTGACAAAAACCAAACAAAAAAAATCTTTTCAATGACGGTATCTCTTTAAGGAAACAAATGAGATTATTGAATACTCTTGAGGTAAGAAAATATTTTTAAGAATTTTATTAGATTGATGGAAGAATCTTATGAATTATTTTCAATATTTAACATAAAAATTTAAAACCATTAGAATCAAACCCTATGATAAATTTAAAATAATATGGTATCATCCTTTAGATGAGCATATGTGGGTGCTATAACTTTCTCCACATATAATCGAACTCTCGAACCTTATTTTAGTTTGTAGACCAAAACCTATTTTTTTAGGGACCTTTAAAGACCCTTAGTCAAGTTTAAGAACTCCTTAAAATGATAGATTCTTTAGGTGACCAATCATACCTAGTAAAAAAAGATTGGTTGCGACTTCATTTGTTAAGTCTAGCTATAGATTTTCGAATCTATATGTTATGAAAAACATTATACTTTTAATCATAATATAATTTACAATTAACTATTGAATTACTAATTACATAGAATTTTTTTTTATTTTTTCATAATTTAAAAGCGAAATAAAAAATGAATAAATCAATCATTAAATATTTTATTAAAATAATAAAACTAAATATACTTCTAAAAGAATGAAGATAAAATTTTGAGACTAGAAGTTTGGTACTTTTTTTATCATTTTGTAAAGTAGTTCAAATATGATATTTTTGTTGAAAAAGAATTAAAACATGTGATAGAGATCAAAAGTAAAAATAAAAGTAAAAAACAATGAAGAAAAAGAGTTGTTAACAAATATAAATGTGATAATTTATAAGTAATAATTATTGGATACAATAAATAAATAAATAAATATAAATGTGATTTGAACATTTCTTAAATTACAATGCATAAATTTAATTTATAACACAAAATAAAATTAACATTTTTTTATTAAAGGGCCAATTTAAATGTATTTAATACAAATATATATACATTAAAAGGGGTTTAAAAAATTTGGGGGGCCAATGCCCCTCAAGTTTCCATTAGGAATCACCCCTGATTGTCCATGATAACATGACAGATATGAAAATCTAAAAAAATAAGGCATGACATATAGTTATATTTAAATTATTTATTTAACATATTTATTTATTTAATGTGTAAATGATTTATCTAATATTTTGTCAAATTAATAAAAAATTAAAAATTAATAAAATTATATATATATATATATCAAATAATACTTGCGTAAATAAAGGTTTTCAAAATATTTGTGTATATGCTTTGTTAAGTTGCATTGGGCCTAATTACTATTCTAACATTAATTGTCTCGCAAAACAAGCACGATGATAAACCTTTGCAATAAAGTCGATATGGGGTTGGAAGGGGATCATATTCCCAAAATAAATTTTATATGTAACTAGTTTTAAACCCATGCGATGCACATGTGTGCAATTATTTATATACAAAATTTAATTATAATATAACTAATAATCTTTATATAAGAAAAAATTTTTGATGTAAAATAAGTAAGAAAAAAAAATCTTAGATACTATTAAAGTTTAAATAAAATTTTTTTTTGAAAATTTATCATATTCATATCTAATTCAATAGTGATATTTAAATAAAATTTTAGAATATTTGATTTCAAACAACTAAAATTTACTTCACTTAAAATTAATTTTGTATACAAACTTTGTTCATAGGAAATTATTCTATAATTGGATAAGATGTTGGAAAGTTAAAATTTGATTTTTGTGAAATATTTTAGACTATTATGCAATATCGGAAATTAGGGTAACAAAAGTTAATTTTTGTATTCAATTCAAAAAATTAATTATCAAAGATTACTTACATCAATGAAAATTATTAAATATTATAGATACAATTTTGAAAAAATAAGATTAAAGAATCCATATTAATGTCAATAATATATATTTTTTAAATTTAACTTAACTATTAAATTGAATGCAAGAAAAAAGCTAATAACTAAATAAATTTTACTTACTTAAAAAAAGAATTCAACTGTCAATGTATCAAAAATTAACTTTTTAGATTAATTAGTATATTTTTAATCAAAGTTAAAATTTGATTCATTTTATTTTAAAGAAATCATTGAATTAGTAAGTCAACATACAATTTTAAGAAAAAATAAATATGAAAATAAGATTTAATATTAATTTAATTAGGACTCAATTGTTTCATAAATATTTTCTTCAATAAAAAAGTTACCCAAAAAATAAAATAATATAACATATATTTTTTAATAAAGGAATAAGCTTAAGAAATCTCCTAACTTTGCATTAATAAGTATTACTAACTATTGATTAAAAAAAAGTATTACTAACTAGTTTATATTACCAAATTTAGTTGCCAAAGCACATAAGTGAACTTTGAACATATATAAGTTATTAGTCAAGGCACATAACTCCTTTTGAACCTCCATTGTTGGGGGCATTTAGTGGTCAAATAGGCATAATAGTCTTTTTAAATGTAAGAAGCCTTCAGAAGACAACAAGAGGTAATTTTGACATTTGTGTTGACTTGACATGTCAGGTCGATTTGACATTTTCAGTGCAAAATTAGCTCGGCAGTGTCTTTATTATCCCTTAATGGTCTCTTACTACTTATTTATAAATATGAAGGTCCATGCACCATGAAGGTAACACACACCATGCCATTTTCTCCCTATTACTCTTCTTTCAAACTCGTACTTTCTGACTTGCACGTTAGAGTGCAAACGCAAGGAACACTCTATTTTTACCTCTAACCATCATTCTCTTTTGTCTTTCTAAGAATATCTTGGGATCAAAGCTAAACATAAACAAGTAGGGGCTTTTTCCATTCATTAGCTGAGCATAAAGCAATGTCGTTAAGGAAGAGAACTTTAGAAGAATGAGAGATGGTCGTTCTGGCTAGAACAAAAATCTGTTATAGCCAACATTTTGTTCGACCTGCCTAACCACAGGCAGAACCGACCATGGAATAATTCCAAGCTTTGAATGAACAAATACAAGCTTTTAAGAAGATGTTATAAACTATAACTCCATTGTAAGTTTCAAAAGTACCTGACCTAATCAACCCTGGTCGAGTAGTAGTTATCAGATAACCAAGTTATGAAGAGGTAGAAGCTTCCTCGACCTTCAGAGAAAAGGAGCACAACACCTTAACCCACCATTACCTTAGCCATAATTCAACACAAGCTACGACCTAAAAATCCAAACAAATAGACATTGAACTTCAACCAAACAAGGACCTGGAAGCTTGGATGTAAGTCATGTAAAAAGAGTTAAAAACGAAAGTAGTGGCATTTGAAGATAAGCTCAAGTTCCTAGAGACCTCGCCCTTTATCAAAGAAATCGATAGAGCTATACCTTTCAAAAGGTTCAAAATGCCAACCTTAGAAATCTATGATGGTACTTCCGACCCTTTCAATCATTTGAAACTTTATAAAACTAACATGATGATGCAGGGGGTAGATGAGACTTTAATATGCAAAGGCTTAGCTACCATACTAAAATGCATAGCTTTGTTTTAGTACATCAGCCTAGAACCAGGGTCAATCACGACATTCAAAGAGCTTGCCATTCCTTTTTGTCTAGGTTTATGAGTAGTTGAAGAGCGAAAAAGATAACTCTAAGTTTAATGTCAATCCATAAAGGATGGAATAAAACTTTAAAGAACTATGTCACACATTTTAAAGTAGGAGCTCTACAGGTTAAATACCTCAAATAGATGGTCACTGTAGCCACCTTGACAAGTGGACTCAATAATAAATAATACTACCCAAAGTTGACATTGTCACTAGAACCACCTAAAACTCTAATCGACGTCTTGCTGATAGTTGAAAAATATATAAATGATGAAGTTATAATGAAAAATAACTAAAGTGAAAGAGACTCATCCCCTCTCTTCGATGGTCGAAGTAAAAGGGGTTCATCCTCCCTTTTCGATCATAAGAAAAGAAAGGATTTTTACGATCCTTCTCCAAAAAAGAGATGACATAGGGAAAGAAACCTTAGTAGAGAAAAGAACTATACTACACTGAATACTTCCCGAGAGAGGATTTTGATGCAAATTGAGAGGAATCCCAACCTTAAATGACTAAAGCCATTGATACAGAACATAATGAAGGATTTGACAAAAAAAATACTCTTTTCATAGAGATATAGGTTACAATACCGAAAACTATGTCGACCTAAAAAATAAAATTGAAGCTTTGATAATGAGAGGTTGGTTGAGAAGGTTTGTAGAACAGCAAAAATAAGGTCAACCCAGAGTGGACTATCGATAATATTGAAGAGAACCCACTCGAGACAGAGAAAAAAGGCCAAAAAACTAAAGAAAAAAAGGTCATGAAGATGAGTTGAGGCAATGAGAGGTCTAAACTGATAAGAATAGGTTGATTGTCGAAGTGATTGATGTGATCGTTAAAGGGTGTTCTACCTTGATAAAAAATAAGTTCAATCCAGGCATGGTTATGACAATAGACACCTTGATGAAAAAAAAAGATTGGAAAGATAAGCCGATCTCATTCAACCCAAAAGATCTTGAAGGAATCTAGCACCCACATGATGATGCCATAGTGATCACGATCGTTGTGTACAACTATATAGTCAAGAGGATCTTGTTTAACAATAGGAGCTCGACTGATGTCATGTACTACAACATGATGAAAAAGATAAAAATTGGTGAAGATTGGTTGCAGCCGATCATCACAACATTAGTAAGATTTAAGAATTAACAAGTGCTTGTGAAAAGAACAATCAAATTATCGATCTCCTTGTGGACAGAACCAAGGACAACCACATTGGTTATAGAGTTTATGGTGGTGAATGTCTCATCAACCTATAACATGATATTGGGTCAACCTAGCCAGTCTGTTATGTGGCTTATAAGCCCAACTCCTTATTTGAAAGTAAAATTCCTAACAACCAACAGGGTTAAAGAGGTTAGGGGAGACCAATTCACAGCATGTTAGTGTTATATCGCAATAATAAAAGGGAGACTTAGGAAATTGACTAGCAGTTCAATCGAGAATAGAAGCATTGAGGAAAGGCAAACAACAGAAGTCGAAAAAAAATAGGAAATCATAAGTAAGAACACAGAACGTAAGATTGACTTGATAGAAACATGCTCTTAAGCCATTCTGAGATCTCAAGCTTTAACAAAATGAAAACTTTTGTTCTATTTTTTGAATTTTTTGAGGTAACTCCAAATACGACTGAGCTTTTAAGCTAATGTGAACAATTACATGTCATTCGGATCAAGCTAACAGGTCGATCAAAATACAGTATGAAATGAAAAATACATACCAACTTCACTGCATACATATTCACTAAGTTATCTACAATATACTAATCATCACATCGGGATCTATTTTTGCAAGAAATAGTTTTGGCCTAACTGAACAAAAAGAGATAATTGACCAAAGATCGACTCGAACGAAAATTGACCTGAACCGACCGAGGAACTTATAACAATTTCATTTTGGGATAGTGTCCCTAAAAAACATATATAGATCAGAACTAAACTTCAACATAAAGATCAGCCGATTCAACTCTTGAAAGATAATGCCAACCTGTTCGCCTAGACACCATCCAATATGCTTGGTCTTGATACTGAAGTGATGGTCCATAAGCTGTATACTAACCTCGAAATAAAACCAATTCGACAAAAGAAAAGAACCTTTGCCCCAGAAAAATAAAAGGCCATTGAGGAAAAGGTTGATAGACTACTACAAGCATGCTTTATTAGGGAGGTCTATTCCCCGAATGGATAGCCAATGTGGTCATGGTCAAAAAGCATAGTGAAAAATGGAAGATGTTCATCGACTTTATCAACCTGAACAAAGCATGCCCAAAAGACAATTTTCCTCTCCCTAGCATAAATCGGTTGATGGATGATAACATTGAGCATGGCCTCTTTAGTTTTATGGATGCCTATTATTGTTACAACTAAATCATAATGCTAAAGGATGACAAGGAAAAAACAACCTTTATTACTGAGAAAGGCCTTTATTGCTACAAGGCTAGTAAATAAGCTATTATTGCCACCCATCAAGAGTACCGCAAGTGTATGGGTCACAAAAGTAATAAAGATTGAAAGTATTCCAGATTATCGTTTCCTCAGGGATTAAGAATTTTAAACCTAGGGGTAAGTACCAATTTTGACACTTCGAATATATTTGGTCAAACCGAAAATCTTTTTTTATTAAATAACCTACATGAAAATTAAACCTTACCAAATATTTAAATTCTAATTACTACAATTATGAAAAAGGTAACTACTTAAGAACTAAAGCTTACTAAATATAAAAATTACTAAAAATGGAAAGTTGCTAAAAATAAAAAATTAAACAATTAAGCAAAAATTAACTAAGGCATGAAAAAAAAATTAAACACACTTAAACAAGAATTTAAACATAAAAGCTTAATAATTTAAATGCAGAAAATTAAAATAAAAATGGAAAATAAAACTTGCAAGATAACTAACCGAAATTCCTACATGACCTATATGACTAATTACAACCTAAACATGCACTAAATGTAAATAAAAATAAAAACTGTTTTACATCATTAATCTAGACCTAAAATGGAACCAAAAACCTATCAGAACCTTTTGCAAAAACCAAACAAAAATGGAAATAAAAATTTATGCAAACCAAAATACTAGAATGCATGAAAACTAAGACCTATGAACTAAGATGCTAGGAAAATGCAACCCTACCTAAGGAATTTGTAAAAAATGTTTTACTAGCTTAAAATAGACATGAAAACAAGCCAAAAAGGTATAGGGAAGCTTTGCCTAAAACTGACTAGAAATGCTTAAAAAAAAATACACAAGCTGGAACATAAAACATAACCTGAACTATGGATCTAGTGAGCTAAATGCAATCAAAACTAATCCTAGCTACATGTAACGTGACAAACTGTTTTATAACCTCAAAATAGAATAAAAAATAAACTAAAAATATGCAAGACACTCAGACCAGAAATTGCACACAAAGTGAAGAAAAACTACTTGAAATAATGCATGAAGAATGGGAGGAAAAATGCATGAAACAACAAACCTATGTCTAAGGCATTTAATCAACCAAGCAATAAACACTTAAACATGATTTAATAACATCATAGAAGCATAAAAACAATATGTAAACAGCAACAAAAAATTAAAAGGCAGAATACAAAAACTGGGCAGAAAAATTAAAGAGCAAGAAATAGAAAGTGCAAGTAAATAAATGCAGAACGATCAAACTTGTGGAGCCCTATGATGTTTCCATCAAATAAGCATCCAAAGCCATCCTTTCCAAGCTCCAAAGAGCCCAAATATGATGCAAAACTTGCTGGAAAAATAAAGGAAATTAAATCTAGAAACTGACAGAAACTAAAAATGAGAACTTACTTAAAAAAAAATAATAATAAAAGAGAGCTTGGAATGTGTTTGAAACTTGAAGGAAATTTAAACAAGCTAAAAGATAACTAAAAACAACATTTAAAAAAGCTTAAAAATGAACTAAAAAGGAAAGATAATGAAATCTTGAAGGAGGGGCTGGTCGGCCAGCAGTGTTGCTGCCATCAGACCCCAAAGACGTCCTAGACTAAGCAAAAGAAAAAAATGAAAAGGAAAAAAACTCCTAAGGCCGGCCATTTGCTCCAATTTATAGCCAATATTGAGGTCTCCTTCAAATGATCAATGGTCTAAATTAATCAATCTCAGCCTTCCAAAAAGCCAGCTCAAAAGAGGAATGTGTTGCACTGCTGTGGAAGTTCCCAGGCTGCTCCAGTTTCTGACTGGGCATTTCCGGCTCAGCTCATTTGCATGTGATGTTTTCTTGGTTGGTCCAATGAGTTGTCTTGAGAGCTCCACATGTGAAGTGTGTTGGCAACTACCTAAGCTCTGCAAAGGTCAAGTCTTTACAGCTCTTAAGACCCTCAATCGGTGACCACCCCAGTTCTGGCAGAACTGAAAATCAATGCTCATTCATCATCACAAGCATGTTATCCTCCTTTTTTCCATACCAACTCCACTCAAGCATGTTCCCCATTTAATTGCCCATGTTCCCCTATGATTTCTACAGCCAAAAATTCTTTCAAAAACACCCCAAAGTCAGAAAACAAGGCTGTGAAGAAATCTGACAGAACTGGAAAATAATTAACATTGACAATTTGGTACTCCTTTTTCATGCGTGTAGAAATTCTTGTTTTTTATTGTCATTTAATGAAAAAGGAAGACAACTTAAAGCCAGCTCTGAAAATTCAACCCAAATATTCCTCCAGGACCGTGACTTTTGGCTGCATATGTTTTTCCATGTAGCTCACTCATGCACCAAGAAATTAAACTCGGCTTGGACATTCTAAGAACATGGCTTTGCATTTGGATTGTGGTTTTGGCAGCTTCTCCACCCCTTCAAGGTTTCTTCAAGGTCTAGAATTTCATCCTTTTCCTTCTCATGCAGCTCATGCACAGCCAGCTAGCTCAACACAACCAAAATGTGCAACTTTTGAAACCAATTAAAATGCACACTACTAGCCCTATAAAACCCTCACTGCCTTGAGTATTTGATCCAGTTTTTGCTTCAAATTTTGGCCTATAAAATGAGCATTTAAGTGTTATCCAATGTGGCTTAATTTTAGCATCAATTCAGCTCATTTAACAACCCTAAAAACAGCCCACAAGTGACGCCACTGCTGCCTTGTTTAGCTTGAATTTTCGGCTAGCTTCTGCACCATGTTTGCTTCCAAATTTAACTCATCAAATCATCCACTTAAACTTGAAATTAACATTTCAAATGCAGCTCCAATTTAGCTCAAAACCAGCCTTGAACTCAAGTCAAATATCATTGCAAATAGCCTTGAAAATCAATCTTCAATTCCATCCAATGTTGATGTCACTTGATGCTTTGTTTTCTTCAAGTCTTTGGCTAGCATCTTGTATCCCATTAGGCCTCCACATTTAGCTCTTTGATTCAGCCACTTCACCTTGAATTTACCCCTTCAGTTGTATTTTCAATTTAATTTCCTCAATCTTTCGTTTTACCTACATTTAGGACAATTAACACATTTAGGTAGAAAATGGGTTACTTCAAACAAAAATCAAGTATAGAAGTGTTATGATTTAACATAAAACCTTATGATAATTTTGTAAAAAAAATATTATCAGCTATTTAAAAGCTAGATTGGCCGTGATTATGAAAGTACATATGGATGATATGATAGTCAAAAGCAAGAGCTTGATTGAGCACCTGGAAGACTTTAGGAGACATTCAACATCTTAAGAAAGTACAATATGAGGTTCAACCCAAGCAAATGTGCCTTTGAGGTCATGTCGGGTAAGTTCTTCGGTTATATGATCAATAAATTAGGGATAGAGGTGAACCTAGAAAAGGTTTAGACAATCCTAAACATGAAGGTGCTGACCTCGATGAAGGAAGTATAGAGGTTAATTGGCAAAAATAGCTACCCTGAGTCGATTCATGTCTTGGTCAACAGAACAATGTCTGCTATCCTTCAAAATTCTCAAAAATGTCTTTAACTTAAGATGGATCCTTCAGTGTCAAAAAACTTTGAAGAACTCAAAGAGCTCTTATCCTCTCTACCCATTCTATCTAAGCTAAGGTTCGACAAAACCTTGTACCTATACTTGGCCACCGCGGACTAAGCCATTAGCTTGGTTTTAGTTGGAGAGAAGGAGAGAAAGCAAAGACCGGTGTATTTTGTGAGTAAAGTATTAACAAAATCATAAATTAACTACAATGGTATAAAGAAGTTAGCTTACGTAGTTGTCACTTCGGCCATAAAACTCAGGTCATATTTTCAAGCCCATGTGATCCATATATTGACTAACCAACCATTAAGACAAGTTTTACAAAAGTTAGAAATGTCAGGGAGGTTAATCAAATGAGTAATAAAGCTTAGTGAATTTGACCTGCACATTCTACTTAGGTCGACCTTAAAATCTCAGGTGCTAGCATACTTTATCATAAAGCTTGCCTCGATACAAGTTGGAAGACAACTTGAAGAAAAAGAGAAAACCTCAAAATTCAAAAATTGGAAGCTTTATGTTGATGGTTTGACCACGAACCACAATGGAGGGATTGACCTTATTCTGATCAGCCTGAAAAGATTGCAATACCCATATGCTTTAAGATTTAAGTTCAGTGCTTCCAATAATGAAGAGGAATATGAGTACTAATAGCTAGCTTAAGGTTGGCAACCAAGCTCAATGTTCAATATATAACTGCATATAGTGATTTCCAACTAGTGGTTAGCCAAATAAACGGGAAGTTCAGAGCTCAAAAAGATAAAATTCAAAAATATTTAAATAAAGTGCTAGCTTTAGTGGCAGGCTTCAAGAGGGTCAAGGTAAAGAAAATACTGAGGTTAAAAAATTTGCTAGCAAACTCTTTGTCTAAGTTGGCTTTAGGAATAATGACAGAAAGTCTAGACCAAGTCTTGGTAGAAGAGCTGACATACAAAAGTCTTGGTACATGGTGATTAAAGAAAAATTATATAAAAGATCCTTTAGTTTGCTTTATTTAAGATATGTTAATGAGGAAGAGACAGACTACGTCTTGTGAGAAATTCATGAAGGAATATGTGGAAGTCACTTCGAACCTCGGCTATTAGCCTACAAAGTGCTCAGAAAATGGTGTTATTGGCCCATTATCAAATGGGGTACAATCAAACTGGTAAAAAGATGTGATAAGTATTAGAGGTTTACTAACGTGCAATATCTCCCCTCGATCGAGCTCACTTCCATCATCAACCTGTGGCCCTTCATGTAATGGAAAAAGTACATCTTTGGACTATTCACTTTGACCAACGGTTAGAGGAAATTTGTCTTAGTAGCAGTAAATTACTTCACAAAATGGCTTGAAGCTGAGGCTTTGGCCACTACTACAGAGGCCCAAGTAGAGAAATTCATGTAAAAGAATATAATCTGTAGATTTGGCTTACCTTAGTCCATAATAATGACAACAATAAACAATTTAAGAACTCAAGGTTCAAAGAATGATGTTCAAACCTTCACATCGACCTTAGCTTCACATTAGTTACCCACCTTCTGTCCAATGGACAAGTTAAAGTTACAAACAAGACAATATTAGAAGTTCTGAAAAAGAGACTTGATGTAACAAAGGAAAAGTAGGTCGATGAGCTACCAGAGGTGCTATGGGACCTGAGAACAATCACAAAGATACCAATAGGTGAAACCCCATTCCATCTAACATTTAGAATGGAGGTCATTGTATTTGTTGAGATCAACCTTTCAAGCTTGAGGGTTGAAATATGATCAAAAGAAGGAAATGAAAAAGTACTTAGGGTTGACCTAAACCTTGTTGAAGAACAAGGAGACATAGCCCTAACACGGATAGTAACTTATCAGTAAAAGGTGGTCAGTTATTATGATAAAAAGGTCTAACGTAAGCACATTGAGAAAGGTGACCTGGTACTTAGAAAAGCTGAAGACTTAAGAGTAGATAACTAAAGTGAAAAATTAGCTTTGACTTAGGAATGACCATATATAGTTAAAGAGGCCATCCATGACACGACCTACAAACTACAAGACATAAATGGCAACATTATCCCAAGGACATGAAATGTAAATAATTTAAAGGTCTACTTTTAATAGCTTGATTTAAACTGAGCTCACACTTGTATATTATACTTAAATGTAAAAATCAAGTTATGCTCAATGAGCTTATGCCTAACCGATCTAATAAAATTTGACCTAAAATTAGATGGATTCTTAAGTTAATTTAATCCAAGTGATCATGTAAATCTTCAGTTTAGTTAATCGAGCTCAAATTTTTTTGATTAACCATGCTTAAACTTGGTGCAAATAGAGAAAAAATTATAACAGAATTGAGTTGAAGCTTAGATTAAATTGAACAAAATTTTTTATTTCATTTTCTGTTAAGTACAAAAAATATCAAGAAGATCATTTCTATTCGAGGTCATTGTAAAAACTGACCTTATACATTGGCAAAAATTTACAAAAGTTAAAAACAAAAGAATCACGTGTCAACAACATCAGCAAGAGTAGTATCCCCATCAGTAGGAGCAGCAACAATGACCTTAACTTCCCCAGCATCCTCTATATCATCTTTAGTACCTAGAGCAGCCTCTAGCTCAACATTAATGGTCTCATCATTATCCTCATTTTTCTTCATCTTAAGTTGATTTGAAAGAAGCCTCGATCTAATATTGTTGATTTCAATATCAAAGGGGTCGAGATTAAGGGTGAAGAATTTAAATTGTACCTCATCTTTGGCTAACTAGAAGGCACCCATCATATTTTTTTTAAAGAACTCTACTTTCATCGAAAGCATTTGTTGGAGGCCTTGAATTCTTCGATGGCCTTCTTTTTTAGATCTTTTTCTTTTTTTTATTACCTTTTAGCTTAGACCTCAGCTTTGCTATCTTGGATTGAGCATTGTTGAGCATGAGTTCAACCTGTTCCCTCATACACTCAGCTAAGGCTTGTCGTAAAGATTTTAGGGACCATTAGATGAATTTGAAAACAAAAGATGGAGTCACCACCAATCTTTCTTGGCTATGTGTGATTGGCCACCTATTAAAACTTACTTTCTTAATAAAATTTTAAAACTCATTAAAATTTTATTAAAAAGATAATTTTTGGGTTTGTAAAAATATTTGGGTTCAGAAGTCAGTTACACGTGGAGAAGAATTAGCACTCCCATGATGCCCGTTTAAAATGGTACCAAATAATTATGTGTTATCCTTTAATTATGACTAAAATGGTCTTAATTTTGGTATTTAAAAAGTTAATTTCCTTAATTTTCTTTAAAACATATTTTTAATTTTGAGTATGCTTGTAAAATAAATAAGAAGCTTACATATTGAAAAATTTCTAAAAATATTCCAATACTCTAGCAATATTAAAAGGAATCATCTCACCTAAGGAATTTTTAAGAATCACTACTTAGAATTCTCAAGAATCCTATCCTTGGTGGTTCATATTTATTTCCAATATTCATGTTAAAAAAACATAAAATATGATATCTATAATTTTAAAAACAAATAGCATTTTCTAAAACTCATTTCTATCCTAAAAAATGAAAAATCTTTATCAAAAACTAATCTAAATGCTCAAATACATTGGTGGCATTTTAGATTAGATTTTTTTTACCTAAAGATTCCTAAAGAATCACTACTCGAATTTCTTTAGGATCTTATCTTTAGAGATTGTCTGTTTGTTTTTAAAAATTATTAAAAGTCATGTAATAATATAATTATCTACAAATATTTCTTAAAAATACACTCTTATTTATTAAGAAAACTGTTTAAATTATAGAAATTAATTATAAAATGGAAATTTTTTGTATTGAAAAGAAACTTCTAAATATTCCAATACTTTGGCAATTTTTAGAAGACTTTTTCACCTAAGGAATTCTTGAGAATCACTACTCGAATTTCTTGGAGTCCCATCATTAGAAATTCTCATTACTTTTAGGATTATGTAATGTAAACAATAAAATAGAATATGCAAACCAAAAATAAAAATTATTTTCTTTATATTTTACTTTTCATTACTCATTTTAATTATGTTTTAATCTCTTTTAATTATTTCACTATTACCACTAAGAATTTTTTAAAGGAACAAAGTAAATAGAATCTTTTATTAAAAATTTTCCTAGATACCTCGATATTTTAGTGGTATTTTAGAAGAATTTTCTCACCTAGGGATCTTTTAAAAATCTTTACTTAGACTTCCTTAGGATCTTATCATCGAAAATTTTCGTTTGTATTACTATTAATGCCATTATTGTGTTCAGAATAAATCTAAAACATATAAAAAAAATTATTCTAAAAGTAAATTAGAGCATGATATTATAAATTGGATAAAAATTATGATAGGCATAAAAATCCATCCAAAAAAAACATGAAATTTAAATTGTAATTAAGCTTGAACAATATAAAGAAAATGTGTCTAGACTTACATGATACAAATTATGCATGAAAATAAGCTTTACAGGGAGTAAGCAGATTTCTTCGTATCTTAGAACTTTTATTTATTGAAAATAACTAAAATAAGTACTTAGGATTTTTCTCCACCTATTTTAAAACTAGCCACCCTTCAACTTTCATTTTTTTATTTAATACCATAAAACAAGATAAAAGGGATTGTGACAAGTCTTAAAACTATATATCTTGGTACCTATGTTTTGAAAGTCCCCCTTTTTTCAATTTTTTTAAGCAAATAGCAAATAAATAACTAAATAACAAGCTCAATATAGCAAAATAAACCACTTAATAGAGTGAAAACATTCATAAAGTAGTAAGAACTTAAAGTGAAATAAAAAATGAAAATTCAAGTCGTTTGAAGCCTTAGAGGCTATTTCTCAACCTAATAACATTTAAGAACCATCCTTATCAACTCTAACTAGCCTTAGAAAATAAGAGAAAGAATGGAAAAGTAGAAGTTAACTCAGAGCTGGAAATTGTGTAACAAGAAACCAAATGGAAAATATCCATCTTACACAAGGTAAACAAAGTTTTTTCTTTTTTTAGTCTTGTGAAAATTAAAGGGCATATTTAGCTACAAAGTAAGGGAGTTAAGTAATAGAAAGGCTAGTAAAAACTTGCAAGAAAATAGGTAAGAAGACTAGAAAACAGAAAAGAAAAATAGCCCAAGAAATCTAGTAGAAACCGAGTAGAAGGAAAGAATTTTTCATTAAAATTCAAAGTATTTAAGTTTGCAAAATTTAAATGGACATGTAACTACATTATAGTGGACTAAAGGCTGAAATAACTATAAAAAAAGCTAAAGAAAAATACAAGTAATAGTAAGCGTAAACACCTCAAACTGGTTAGCCATGGGGCTATGAGTCTGAGTGTGAAATAGAGAAAAATAATCCATTTGCATCAAAGAATGCTCATAAATCCAATAAAAATGATCTTTCATTCCCATGAATAGATAAACCTGCATGTAGTGGAGGTGAATTCAGCAAACGTAAAGTGAAATCTTTAGATTTTATTTTTCGATGATTGCATGGTAATTGAATAATCAGTATGGAAATAATAAAACTATGAACTTCCCTAAATAAGCATGGTAACTGGCACAAAATGAGGGAACTTTGATCTTCAAAAGGTGTCATCTTTGTGAAGAATAGGTTTTTTTTTTATTATTAATTGTAACATCAAGATTTGAACCAGACTAAAACTATATCGAATACTAGGTTTTGACTTTTTTTTTCTTTAAAAAAGCTTTTAAAACCTTTGAGACTTTCTTATGGTGTCAAATGGTTTTTTATCTTCAAAGAGAAAAAAAAAAAAGAAAAAAAGAAAGCTCATTTTCATTTTATATAACTTACACTTTCAAAAAAAGTTGCACCTTTTTGTTTTCATTTACACTACCAACAGACATTAACTAAAAAAACCAACAACCATGGTCCATAAATAGAGCTTGAATGCTCCTGGTTCATTAATGTAATGGAAAAAACAAGAGTTCATATTTTCACACCTTAAACTCTACCTGGCAAGCTTTTTCACCCTATAGGAAATGCTAAAACCTACAATGATAATGGTTTCTCACATGTAAATAAGCCATGAGAAGCAATAATAAATTTACCTATTGTCTACTTTCCCCAAGAGCTAACAAGGTTATTCTTTTTGCTCCAACCTTTCCACCATTTTTGTTATTTTTCAAATGACCTGCAGACCTTTTTTTTTTTATTATTTTTGTTCTTTTAGACAGCTTCTTTTCTTATTTTTTTTGGCTTTTTCTTTCTCTCCTCCCTCACTTTGTTTTAGGCAGACTCCTTCCCCAGCTCCTTCTTCTTTTTACCCTCATCTTTTTTTTTTCTTAAGAAGAAGAAGACCTTTAAAAAAACTCATTTTGATGAATATAGACCCTTAGATCAAATCTCATCCAAAGGTCAAAGTTTCTCTTTTTTTCTTTTCAACGAACAAATTTTAGTCATCAGATTAAGATTCAATAAGAGATCAATGACCTACATTATTCACTGCAAATGTTGTATTTTTAGCCTTTAAACCCATTAAAAGATTATTTTACCCATAGTACAAAGTTTTTGGTATTTAGACTATTTTCTTAGAAATCATTAATCCTATACTCATTTTTGAGATCCTAAAAGACTAAAAATCATGAAATATTATAAAATGAAGATCTGAAAAATTTTATGAAAATACGAACTTGGAAATGCTAAATTATTAAAATACCCTTAATGGGTATTTTGATAATTTCACACCTCTCAGGGTACTGCTGTGATTTCAAATGCACCAAAACTTTTGAAATATTATAAAATTAAGATCTGAAAAGTTTCATGAAAATTTAGCTCGAAAATGTCAAATTATGAAAATACCCTTATAGGATTATTTTGATAATTTCACACTTTTTATGCTACTATGTGATTTCAAATACACCAAAAAACATGAAATATTATGAAATTAAGATCTAAAAAATATCATGAAAATCTGAGCTTGGGAAGGTCAACTTATGAAAATATCTTTATAAGGGTATTTTGATAATTTCACATTTCTTGGAGTATTGCTGTGATTTTAAATACAAAAAGAAATATGAAATATTATGAAATTAAGATTTAAAAAGTTTCATGAAGATCTGAGCTTGAGAAGGGTAAATTACGAAAATACCTTTAAAGGGTATTTTGGTAATTTGTACTTCTAATGAAATAAAAATTTTAGTGCTTTAAAAAAATCAGTAAATTTAATTTTAAGCCACGTTGATTCCAATTAGGTTGTAAACTTTGAAGATTGACCCCTTTCTATTCAATGTGACCAAGTTTTATGTAATTTTAACTCTATTGATTAAGTTTGATCGAATTTGATCAAAGTTGACTTTGGGGTTTATTTGTTTCATTTATTCTTTATGCATCCACATGCAAAAGGTATCATCCATATAAATAACATGCGAAAGAGTTTGACAATAATCATACGAGTCTCATTCCTTTTGTTTATTATAGGTCTAAAAATTGATGCATTTAATGGGTTATTAAAAAGTCTCTTTATGGGTTTCAAATAGGCTTTATTCGAGTCTCTAAATGGCCCTGCTTATGGGTTCTTTATGAATTGTAAATAGGTATGGGTTAACCATGCTAAAATGTTTAAGACAAAATTCGTTGTCTACAACTGCCCCTCTTTGTATATTCTAAAAATAAGAAATAATGCAAAGACATAGATAATATATTTGGATGATACTTTTGAGAATTTTTTTAGGACTATTTGTAAACAAATGCTCAAAAACTTTTGAAAATAAAATACAAGATTGCACCCAAAGGTCTTACAAATCTTAAAATCTTTGAATACTCCTCTACTAAAAGGCATTAAAGCTTTAAAAGTTCTTGTTTGAAAATGGCTTTCCTGAACAGAGG
Organism: Durio zibethinus; assembly: GCF_047325235.1. Taxonomy (NCBI): domain Eukaryota; kingdom Viridiplantae; phylum Streptophyta; class Magnoliopsida; order Malvales; family Malvaceae; genus Durio; species Durio zibethinus. Next base: position 17,574,989 of record NC_143174.1, read on the forward strand.
CTTTGAAACTTTAAAAATCTTGTTTTTCTTTTCTCTCTCTCTCTCTCTCTTTTTATTTTGAAACTAGTTTAGAAATGACTCATGATGTTATAGCTTGACGATTTCGCGGGTTGTGTTTATTTCAAAATCATTTCTCATACTTCAGTCTTGAATGATTCTTCCTTATAAAAACAAAGTTCAAATTTTTCTAAAGTATGCAATGAATGCAATATATGTGATGTGAGTATGATTAGAAACCAATATGACACATCTAAATTATGGTAACAATGTTCCTTAAGTCAATCGTTTCTAATTTTCATTTTTTTCAAAACAACTAATCTCAATCTCGATCTGCATATTCTAAGAGTTGTTTTCTTATAAACTATGATGATTATTTGATGATATCATTATTCAACACTACTTTCAATAAGTTTTTACTTTAATTTAATGAGTTTGGAAATAGGTGCTTTTCCAAATCTCCCTATTTTTCTTAATCTTTATTTTAACTTCGTTATCCTTGATTTTCACAAAATAATGTAAAACCTTTTACGAATATTATCAATAATTTATCATATTCCAAATTTCATGAATAGTGTAATGAATTAGCATTTCCTTTATTTGAGAGAATGAAGATTATTAGAAAGTAAGGTAAATTAGAGAAAGATGAATATTTATTATAAGAAGGTATAAAGACATGTCTAGTGAGAAGCTTGAACACTAGTACAAAGTTTAAACAAGAGAATTGTATTTAGATAGTGAATATTTAGATAATTATGAACAATATTTCAAAATTTTTCCTTTTAAAAACACATTCCATTGATACACTTAATCCTTTTGAGTTCGTTGAATTAGATATTGCCTCATGTACTTAGATATTAGTATTCCTTTGCATCTAAGCTGCCCTTTTAGATTTTCAACTTAGATATTTCCTTTTAACTCAAACTACCCTTTTTGGGTTTTCAATTATGAGTCTTTTATTTTTTATTCATCTTTTTTTTTGTTATTTGTTATTTTTTTAACACCTTCTCAAGCAAAGTATTTTTTTATAGCATTTAAATTTATTAGGTTTGACAAGTCATCCCTATCAATCTCTGCCAATATCAGTGCTTCACCTGAAAAGGCCTTTTTGACTAATATAGACCCTTTTAATTTGGCATCCATTTTCCTCGATTATCATGCTTATTCAAAAAAAATTTTCTTTAAGACCAATTCTCTCTTATGGAAATGCCTAAATCAAACTTTCTTGTCATGTGCTTGCATCATTCTTTTTTGGTACAATGACTATGGCAATGAGCTGTGAACCTCTTCTCTTCAATGAGTTTCAATTGTTCGTAATGATTCCAAACCCATTTTGCTTCTTGTAAATCTACTTCTATTAAAATCCATAAAGAAATAATCTCATATATGAGCGAAAGATGAGTGGCCCCAGTAGATGTGTGCACTGATGTCTTATAAGCGTTCAATGCGAAAGGTAACTTTTAATACCAGTCTTTATAAATATCAGTTATTTTTTTATTATTTTTTTGATATTTTTATTGGCAGTTTCTACTGCTTTATTTATTTTTGGGTGATATGGAGCTGAATTATGGTGCTTCACTTTAAACTGAGCATAAACATCCACTAACATCTTGTTATTCAAATTGAGCATTATCAGAAATAAAGTTTTCTAGAATGTCATATCGACATATTATCTCTTTTTTTATAAACTTACATACCACTGTCCTAGTCACATTAGCATAAGAAGCTGCTTCGATCCATTTTGTGAAATAGTCAATCATTACAAAGATGAAGCAATGTTTATTTGAAACTTTTAGAGTGATGGGTCCAATTATATCCATCCCGCACATGAAGAACAATCATGAGGTGTGAGAACATGTAAAAGGACTGGAAGGGCATGAATCTTATATACATAAATCTAGCATTTATGACATTTTCTGGCATAGTTAATATAATCACTCTCCATTGTCAACCAATAATAACTTGCCTTCATGATTTTCTAGCCATCATGTGGCCATTTGTATGTGCTCCACAAGTTTTTCCATGCACTTATTGCAGTATTTTCTTCACTTTAATAGCATTCGAGTATCTAATAACATTTGATACTGATTTTTCTTTTACAAAATTTCTCCATCAAAGAAAAATCCCATAGCCAATCTTTTGATAATTCATTTGTCATTTTTTGATGCATGTTTTGGGTATTGTTGGTGCTTAAAATATTGCATAATATCATAGTATCAAGGCAGGTCATTAATCTTATCTTCAACAGTTGAACATTATGTTAGTGATCCTTGCACATTTAACTGGATAGGTTGGATTTCCATTTTATTACATACTTTAAACATCGCATCCAATATAGCTAGAGCATCAGCCATTTGATTATCTTCTCAAGGTACATGATGGAATTGGACCTTCTGAAATTATTTGATCAAATTTACCACATACTTTTGGTATCATACCAACTTTGAATCTCTTGTTTTCCATTCACCATGTAGTTGATAGATTACTAAGGTCGAGTCTCTATATGCTTCTAACACTCTAATCTTCTTTTCAATTGCTATTTGCAGGCCCATTATGCATGCTTCGTATTCTGTCGCATTGTTGGTGCAATTAAAATCCAACATTGTAATGCTTGGATAATAATTTTCATCAAGGGATATTAAAACTGCTCTAATCTAATGCCTTAAAACATTCGAAGCTACATCAAAGAACATTTTCCATGGCTTTTTTATTGGTTCCCTATTCTTAATTTGGGATATGGTCATTAAATCTTCTTCAGGAAGTTCAATTTCATAGGCTCGTGATCATCGGTTGCACGTTCTGCAGGGAATTCAACTATCACACTTCTTTTGATTGCCTTTTGTGCCACATATACGATATCATATTTAGAGAGCATTACTTGCCATTTCACTAACTTTCTTGACAATGATGGTTTTTTAAAAATATAATTAAAAAGATCCAACCTTGCTATCAACCAAGTAGTATAGTACATATTGCCTGAGTCTGTGGGTTGTCCAAGCCAATGTGCAGCATATTTTTTCCAATTAGGAATATTTAGACTTATATTTAGTGAACTTTTTACTTAAGTAATATATAGCTTTCTCTTTCTTGCTTGTTTCATCTTGTTGTCCCAACACACATCCCTTAGAACATTGTGGACCATGAGATATAAAATCAATGGTTTCTTTGCAACAAGCGGTACCAATATCGACGAATTTGATAGGTACTCTTTAATCTTTTCAAAGGCATACTAACATTTCTCATCCTATTTTTCAGGATCATGATTTGGAAGCAACTTGAAAATTAGGTCACATTTAGAAGTTAAGATATAAAATGGGAAATGTAATTCAACCTTCCCAAAAAACCATTTACTTCTTTTTGTGTGCATGGGAGAAATAAGTTTTGGATGGCATGTATCTTATCTGGATCTACTTCAATGCCCCTCTCATTAACCACGAACCCTAACAATTTTCTTGACTTGACACCAAATATACACTTAGCTAGGTTTAGCTTGAGTTAATACTTTCGTAATATTTTGAATAGCTTCCTGAGATTAGTAACATGGTCCTTTCCCTCACGAAATTTTACAATCATGCCTTCCACATAAACCTCTATTTCTTTATGCATCATGTAATGGAAAAAGGTTACCATTGCTCTTTGATAAGTAGTTCCTATATTTTTAAATCCAAAAGGCATAACTTTATAATAGAACATGCCCCACGTGGTAACAAACAAAGTTTTTTCCATATCAGTAAGGGCCATTTTAATTTGGTTATATCTAAAAAAACCATCCATGAAAGAGAATGTGGAGTGCTTAGCAGTCTTATCTATAAGAGTGTTAATATAGGGCAAAGGAAAATTATTTTACAGGTTGGCTTTAGTTAAATCTCTATATCTATGCATAGTCAAACTTTTCCATCCTTTTTAAGAACTGAGACTACATTAGCTACCCATTTTGGGTATTTGGCTACCTCTAAAAAACTTGCATTAAATTGTTTTTTTACTTTTTTTTTTAATTTTTAACAACAAGTTTGGCTTTATACTCCTCAATTTTTTCTGTACTAGCTTACATTTTGGCTTCAATGGTGATCGGTGTTCTGTAATATCTGCACTAAGTCTTGGCATATCTTAGTATGCCTATGTAAACACATTAACAAACTCATGAAGTAATTATTCCAACCTTTATCTTTCTGTGTGTGAAAGGGATGTACCCATCTTAACCTCCTTATTTTCCTAATCACCCAAATTAACTATGCCTATAGCTTTTGCATGAGGTTCAATTTGTTTTCTTTCTTGTTCTATTAGTTTTAATAAATCAAATGGTAAATTGTCCTTATTCGAATCCTATTCATTATCAAGTTCAATGTGAATAGGTTTTTCAAAGTCAAATCTTGGATTATCATCATTCCTTGTATGCATTATTTGAAAACCTAAAAATGGGTGAAATTAAAAGGGATGTAGGCGTATGTGTGGAGAAAGAAAAAGAAAAGGAAATTATGACTTTGAATGAATGAAATAATAGAGGAAACACAAATGCAAAACACTAGTCATTTTATGGAAATGATAAAAAAAAGATAAGCCTGTACAAAATTCTTTTAAATGCTTTGGGCATAAGCATTGGAGAATATTAACTTACTACATTACTTTATGAAATATTTAAGGATAATTAGCAACTTCATTGATTTTCAATTATTCAACTCTTTACCCAGAGGACATGGATAAAACAAGAGTCTTATCTTTCTGAATAGTTGTTACTGTATCTCCCACCATATAAATATAAAGTTTGAAAAAAGGCTTTTTTAATGTTCAACATAGGTTTTTTTTGTGTGACCTTCAATTGATTAAGGTGGATATATCTACCTGAACGAAATGTATCATAAAGGTAAGGGATGATCATTCTTTTACACTCTGGCTCATGTCCCTTAAGTCGCGTTAATCTCTTTTTTCTTCTTTCAACCATAGCTCTCTTTTTTTTTATCACAATGATTTTAAATCTCAATCCAAATTGTTCCTTATTTTCAAATACTCTTGGTGGCTTTTTGATTCCTTGTAAATTCTTTCCAAGTTCGTATCCAACATGCCATCATTTACCAAATGTTTGTTTAACGACTATCCTAGTTGCACTTGATAAGTGCGGAGTGTGCACCTTAGACCCTTCCCTCACATAAGTTGCCTTAATGAATTCAAAAGATCTAAAAGAGTATTCCAATGCCTCATCTATAGCTTCCACATATAGAGCAGTCATAGGCTTAGTTACCAATAAATCTTTCTTTCAAAAAATACTAATTAGTTTATCCTTAACTATAAACTTTACTTTTTGATGCAGAGATGACGAGATAACTCCTGCCATATAAATCTATGGTCATTCCAACAGGCAGCTATAAGATGGTGAAATGTCTATGACTTGGGAATTCTATTGAGAAAGTGCATGACCTTATTTACATTGGTATTTCAGTGTCCTCTAACACTTACCTTTGAGACCTATCGAAAGCCCTCACTATCATATGGTTAGTCTTCATATGTGATACATCAATGGGTAATTTTGTTAAGGTGATCATAGGCATGACATTGATTGAAGAGCCATTGTTAATAACAACCTTAGCTATGATATGGCCTTTGTATATAGTAATAATATGAAGGGCCTTGGTACTACCTCGTCCATATGATGAAATTTTATCATTATTGAAAGTTATGAAATCTGGAGCTATAATACTCCCCATAATATAGTCAACATTTTTTATAGAGATATTACAATCCATATGTGCTTGATTCAAAACTTTCAGTATGGCATTTTAATGTGGTTTAGAATTCAAAATAGTGACAACAAAGAAATTCGAGTGGACATCTTGTTTAATTGCTTTACTACGCGCTATTCACTATGTTTGATCAACTTTAAAAACTCACATGCTTCTTTTTCAGTGATAAGTTCTTTATATTGTGCATTTTAAGCCACTACAGAATGAGTCTTGTCTCTTTTTCCTAAAATCTTTTCTCTTTCTTTAACTTTTCTTTTTCAAGCCTCCTCTATCATTTTGGGAGTATAACATCTCTCACTCATCATCATTCCATCTATGCTAGTTATATTTGCAATACTGGTAGCATTTGGGTTATTTGTAACCTAACAATCATTTGATTCTTGAGCTATGACATTATAATCATACTTCTACGACACTACCTTATTACTCTAATAAGGAAATGGGCTAGGGACTCAAATTGTTATAGGTTTCATAGGAAAATAAATGGGTTTTTTTTCACCGAGGTTGGTTTTGGGTTGCAAAAGATAGTTATTGGTTTAGGCATAAACTTGAAGAACATACTTTCCAAATATCCTCTTCTTGCTACATTTATCAAGGACTGTTCTTGCACTCTACTTGGTTTTTCATTATAATAAATCGTTATCAGCTTAAGCATAAACTTAGAGGGCATACTCTCTGAAGACCTTCATTCTGTTGCATTCACTGTGTTCTGATTATCTTCTCCATAAAACTCTACCAAGGACAAGTTCATCATTGTTTGCAACACTTAGCGAAACACACCACAATTTTAAATTAAGTATCCTATGATATTCATGTGATAGATTCATGTTTGGGCCAGATCATAATCTTCATGATAGATATCTTATTTTAAGGGAATTAGGTGAATCATGTCAACTTTGACCAAGTTTTCAAACACTTGACCCATCGAGGTTTTAACTTCAGCAACACTTTTCTTAACACGCCTTACCATATCACTATCTATTATGTTAATCATTGTCCCAACGTGGTTTGGTAAAGGTTTTCATTAACATTTGGGTTCCTGCTAGTGTCAAAATTTATGTATCCTTTTTTGATCAAATGCTACACTCTATACTTAAGAGCTGTGTAGTTTTTTATGGAATAGCCTGTAACCCATCATGATAATCACACTAAGCATTTGGATCATACTATATAGGGTATGAAGGCTTCAATGATTTTATGGGGTAAGGTATAATCAGATGGTTTACTACTAATTGAAGGAACAAATCAGTGTAAGACATGAAAATGGGATCAATGGGAGTTTTCTCTTGAATGGCCCTTATGCCTCTATGATTGCTTATTAAACTATTTAACTGAACAACAGGTTAGGCTGCAGGTGTAGGAGTGTAAATAGGCAGCGTGGGTGACAACTTTGTGGGAATCTCGATGGTGGTACCAATTGATATATGTATAGACCTTGAGAAATGTTGTATGGTGGGGTAATAAAGTGGGTAGGTTATGTAGGGGTTGATATGGGATAAAATTTTTGGGTGGTTGATTCCTATAAGCCACCACATATGCCTCTCCATCTTTCTTCTTTGGTGGCATTACTTTTTTGAAACTAAAGGCATCACCTATCTCGATCTTACCATTCTTGATGGCACTTTCTATCATTTCACCAAAACTTATCATATCTATAAAATTTGTCATTGCATTGTCAACAAGTTTATCATAATACAATGCTTTAAAAGTATTAACAAAAAACACCATTGTCTTTTTTTCAATCAAAGGTAGCGTACTTGAGCAGCAAGATCCCTCCATCTATAGGTATATTCTTTAAAAGTTTCATTAGCTCTCTTTTCCATATTTTACAGTGACAACCTATTAGGAGCCATGTCTAATACATACTTGTATTGGCCAAGAAAAGCTTTAGCGAGGTCCTTTTAAGAATGTATATGACTCCTATCTAATTGAACGTACCATCTAGCTAGAAACCCAATAAGGCTACTTTGAAAATAGTGAAACAAAAGTTTATCATTATTGGTGTGACATGTCATCTTACGACAAAACATAGTGAGATGGGTTGATGGGCACTTAGTTCCATTATACTTTTCAAAATCAAGAGTTTTAAACTTCAGTGGAATTAATAGATCTAGGACCAAACTGAGGTCATTTGCATTAATAATGCCAAAGATATCTTTTCCTTCAACGACTTTTAGTTTCTCTTCTAGCAAGTCATACTTGAATTGAATTTTTTTTCTCTCTTAACTTTACATGCCCCTTGATTTCTTTCGTTCTCTGGGATCATCTAAATTAGGAACAAAAATTGGATTAACTAGATTACATCATAGGTTATGTTCAAATTGCCCTTGATTTTGTTGTTGGTTAGCCAGTAAGTTCACATTCGTGAAAGGGTAAGGTCACCCATCCATATGCGATGGATAAGTTAGTTGAAAAGCTCAAGCATGGGGTGGTATATACTCGGGTGGATAAAATGGCTCTTTTCTGACATTGTTGTTTTCTTGAGGTTGATTTTTCTCTTTTGTAGTAGAGGCTTCATCAACACCTTTCCCTTTTGCCATGCCCCCCATTAACTCCCTTAACTTTATCATTTGCTTTCACATCTCCTCTTGTATTTCAACTATCCATTCTTGCATATCTTCTTAAGCTTTTTCCATTTTCTTTATCTTGGCTACCTAGTTGTTTCACATAATTTTAACTTGCAACTGTGTATTATACAGGTGGCCAGCAGACCGACTTCGAACTTTTAATGGTTGAGCTATCCTTAAACCTTTCATTACCATAATTTGAAAAATTAGAATGTCATATTATTTTTGTGAAAGCAAAAGAATTTTTATTTTAATTTTAAAAACATCATTTTAATGAGGTAAAATATTAATAAAGCAAAAAATATGCACAATGTATGCACGAATGCATTTGAGGTATTTACTCTAAGATATATCTCAAACATTAGAATTTTTCATTGATTTCGACTAGTTTTCAATTACAGAGAGTCTATCATTTTAGCATTGTAGCCATAAAAACATTTAATTTGCTTATAGTGATCCTTGTCTTCAACTAAAAAATTTAACAAACATTGCCCATAACTTCCAGTTAGGTTGATTTCTTGTATTAAAGCTTCTGCTCTCTCAACCATCTCCTTTACTTTTTTTACTTCCTTACAAATTTGACTAGCCAAATGTTCTATTTATTGTTGCCTTCCTAAACTCTCCACCTTCCATTTCATATGAGTATCCATTTTAAGATTGCAAGTATATCTCCAATCTTCTTCTCTATTTTGCCATTCTTTGATGATTGTGAAAATATGGTTTTTGTGGCATCGTAATTGTCATTCTATCTCTTAAATTACTTGTAGAGTGATTCTTTCTCCTTTTGCATTTCATAGTGTTTTATTTTTTCATCTTTGATCTATGCTTTTAGTTTAACATTCTCCTTTTGACATTAAATCAATCTTATTGAAGCTATTAAATACAAACCTTCCTACTCGTGCTATTCTCAATGGCTTTTTTCTCATTTTCCTTGGCTTGGTCCTTTAACGTTGCATCTCTTCTTGAAGCTTAATCATTTCTCTTTGCTGCCTAATACTAAATATAATGCCTTTTCCCTCTTTTAGTTGTGTTTGCATTTTTTTTTGTTTTCTTGATGCAAATCTCGATCTTACATTACCTTTTTTAGTCTACTTTCTCGAGCTTCTGCTTCATATTTCAGTTGTCCCATCTTTTCCTAAAATCTCAATTTTTTTCTTAATTTCTCTTTTTTGCTTCTAGTTCTCACTTGACAAACTCAACTTTCAATAATGGTTTTTTTGCCCACAAGTTCACTTGTTGAAATGAGAAATTATATGAAGGGAGCACAATATCTCTAGAACACTTTGCCTTCCAAATCAAGTAATCAGGGGTGACTTTGTCAAGAATAAGTCATAATCTTAGCCTCAAAGTCTTCTTCCATACCTGAATTGACTGCTCTACTATTTTTGACAAGCCTGCTTTTTCTTAAGCAAATTCTACTAGGGTGAGTCCATACGTGGCAAGAATACTTCGCACCAAATTACCTTAACACCATTAGTGAAGCGTAACTTACCATTCCCTACAATCCCAAAAGCAGTACCCATGAATCATCTTCGCCTCCATATAACAATAGCACATGAGGCATCCATGGTGCCATCCATTTGACTTGATCACTAGTAAGCCTTCAAAAGAATGCTACCCACTCTTCTTTGGATTTCAATAGTGGCTACTGACTCTAGCAAAACTCTGACTGGGGCTCTATTTTGAAGATAAGGCTTCAAAAAAGTACTTTTCTTACATTTGAAATGGCTTTTTATCCAAACAAATAGTAGCTATGCACTCCCTGTGAAACGTCTTCCATTTTGGCCACAAAAGTTCAATGATTTGATTGTCTCCACTAGGATGGCTAGAATAAGATTAATCACCTAACTTTCGATTAGTTTGAATAGATCAACTACTGCCAATTCAATATATCCCAAAATTTTTGAAAAGATTACCATGTTGTAAATTGCTAGGGTGAACACTGCCATGCCTTGATCATCTTCTAAATGTCCCAAATGAGATCATGAAAGAAATAAAAAGATAAACTAACACCTTTACCTTTATCTTTAGTCAAAGCATCCATGGCCTCTACCTTCATTCCCATCAATTTAGCTATCTTCTTACAATACCCTGACTTTAGTTTTCTGACATATATCTTATCAGGATATTGTAATTCCAATCCTACCAAAATCAAATATTCTTCAATGGTCGGTATCAAATCTTTCTCATTAAATGTGAAAATCTGTATGATGGGTCCCAAAACTAAATAGTTGCTCGAATCAAATGCTTTTCAATCACTACTGAGATAAGAGACGCAATATGCCCATATATTTCACAAAACTTTTCCTTTTTATCTTCACCCATCTAATTCCATATGGTAGCCAAATATTTCAAATTATTCTAGGTAAGACTCAAATGCACATTTTCTGGTAACCTCAACACGCAACCAACAGGTAAACAATATATTTCCTTTTGCTTAGTTTTTTTAGACCATTCATACACCTCGTTGTACGATTCACAAAAGGCAATTACAAAAAAAGAGCAGATTTGTAATACTATGGGATCCATGAAATGAACTTTGTTGAAAGATGTCTTAGAACAAATACCTCATTATGTTATTGTATTATGCCAATGTAATTTATGCAGAAGAAATACAAAAGAAAAAAAAACAAGTCATTAGTACGAAAGAGAAAGAGAAAGAATATATATATATATATGCAGTAATAAAAGCTTGAAAAATCAAAGAAACAAAAGAAATTTTTTTAGAAAAGGAAATGAGACAAAGATCTTATTGTATTTTTTGAAAAATAAAAAACGAATATGAATGCCTACACTTATGATTTTCTTAAGAAAAGCTATAATGCAAATGTTCTCCTTTTTATTCTAATTCACGAAGATAGTCTACGAGAAGGGTGGATATAGCGCCATCTCAGGTCAACTTTTATGGTTTACTATATGCTTGGTTCGAATTGATTTACATCTAAATGTCCCCAAACTATCCTCACTAGCATCCACTCTGGACTAGTAAGGCACCCTAATCCTCACCCATTATATGTTACGAATAGAAAGGGTTCAATTTTGGTGGGAGTTTTTTGCTTGCCATTGCGAGGTTATCACCTCATGATAGCATAGGTATTTTACTCCCTCCTAAGAGGGTTGGAGCCTAGGAATAGAACTCACGCATAATGTGAACGTGTCGTGTGTGAAAAAGGGAACAAAGTATTATAATTCTTATTCTAAGCACTTCATAATAACAATAATAGTACATACGAAGCATAAAATAAAAGAGCAAATAGTAAATAAATGACAGGTAAAATAAAATGCAATTTTTTGTTTCCCTTTTATTGTTATTGCTATTATTGTTATTGTTATTGTTATTATTATTATTATTATTATTATTATTATTATTAGAAAGAATTAAAATTAAAAAAATTAAGGTTAAATACTAATTAAGACCATTAGAACAAAATTAAAGATAATACATTATTAATTTTTGGCCTAACTCTCTAAAAAAGATGACATCTCCAATGGAGTCGCCAAGCTATCATAATGGTTTTGAGGACCACTAGATAAATTTGAAAACAAAAGATGAAGTCGCCACCAATCTTTTTTGGCTAGGTGTGATTAGCCACCTATTAAACTTATCTTCTTAATAAAATTTTAAAACTCATTAAAATTTTATTAAAAAAATAATTCTTGGGTCTACAAAAACAGTTTGGGTTCGGAAGTCGGTTACGCATGGGGAATGATTAGCACCCCCATGACGCCCGTTTAAAATGGCACCAATTAATTCTATGTTATCATTTAATTATGACTAAAATGATCTTAATTTTTGTATTTAAAACTTTAATTTCCTTAATTTTCTTTAAAAATATATTTTTAATTTTGAGTATGCTTGAAAAAAAATAAGAACCTTACATATTGAAAAATTTCTAAAAATATTCGAATACTTTGACAATATTAAAAGAAACTATCTCACCTAAGTAATTTTAAAAAATCATAACTCGGAATTCTCAAAAATCCTATCATCGGTGGTTCATATTTATTTGTAATATTCATGTTAAAAAAACATAATATACAATATCTGTAATTTTAAAAACAAATAGTATTTTCTAAAACTCATTTCTATCCTATTTAAAAAGTGAAAAATCTTTATCGAAAACTAATTTAAACGCTCCAATACATTGGCAGCATTTTAGATAGATTTTCTTACTTAAATATTCCTAAAGAATCATTATTCGGATTTCTTTATAATTTTATTCTCAGAGATTTTTTATTTGTTTTTAAAAATTATTAAAAGTCATGTAATAATATAATTATCTACAAATATATTTCCTAAAAACACACTCTTATTTATTAAGAAAAATTGTTCAAATTATAGAAAATAATTATAAAATAAAAATTTTTCATATTGAAAAGAAACTTCTAAATATTTTAACACTTTGTCAATTTTTAGAAGACTTTTCTTGCCTAGAGATTGTCAATTTTTAGAAGTATTTTCTTGCCTAGAGAATTCTCAGAAATCACTAGGATTTTTCGAAGTCTCATCATTGAAAATTTTCATTACTTTCAGGATTATATAAGGCAAACAATAAAATAGAATATACACACAAAAAATAAAAATTATTTTCTTTATATTTTACTTTTCATTACTTATTTTAATTGTGTTTTAATCTTTTTTAATTATTTCACAATAACCACTAAGCCTTTTTGGAAAGAATAAAGTAAATAAAAATTTTTCTAGATATCCCAATACTTTGATGGTATTTTAGAAGAATTTTTTCACCTATGGATTTCTTAAAAATCTCTATTTAGACTTTCTTATTATTCTATCAGTGAAAATTTTCATTCGTATTACTATTATTGCCATTATTGTGTTCGATATAAATTTAAAACATATAGAAAATAAATTATTTTAAATGTAAATTGGAGTATCATATTATAAATTGCATAAAAATTACGATAGGCATAAAAATCCATCCAAAAAAAAACATGAAATTTAAATTGTA